>NC_081563.1:45241371-45269696 GCF_022355385.1 Mustela nigripes | reverse complement strand
ATAAAAATATATGTTTATAAAAAATAAAAAATTTAAATAAAAAAAAACAAAAACAAAAAACAAAAAAAACAAAAAAAACAAAAAAAAAAGGTCTCAGTATGAGGGGTGATGATATTTTTACTCTAGATTATTCCAGTAGAAGATTTTCCTTTATTTTTAATTTTAAACCTGAAAAAAAAAAAAAAAAGTGTGATAGAATCGCTGTTTAAAAAAAAATGACAAAAATAAGTCATCGAAATAGATATTAAATAATATAAATCACTATACTTGAAATTTGGAACTCTTGATATTTTAGACTTAGGTAAAGATGGAATATTTGGTCAGGGATGTGTGTGTGTGTCTGTGTCTATGTCTGTGTGTTGTGTATCTGTTTTATCATAGCTAAGGTAAAAGTAATTACATATATGTATATTGTCTCCTAAATTAAATTTAAACTTCATCAGGATAGGAACAATGATGTGTACATATTTCTACTCCCAAAGTACTTAGCATGGCCACTCTAGCACATGGCAGATCTTTATATTGAAGCTCTGGGCAAACAAAGCTTGGGACAGAGAATACCAAAAAATTTTTTTCTTTTTAAGATTTTATTTATTTATTTGACAGAGACACAGTGAGAGAGGGAACACAAAACAGGACTAGGAGAGAGAGAAACAGGCTTCCCACTGAGTAGGGAGCCTGATGCTGGGGCTCAATCCCAGGACCCTGGGATCGTGACCTGAGCCGAAGGCAGATGCTTGATGACTGAGCCACCCAGGCACCTCGCCAAAACATTTTTAATCTTTACCGTTAAGACATTCCTGGATTGGAAACTCTTTCTGCACTATGGATTAGTCTGGAGTTCTCAATATTGCCTGAAAAGCTTTTGAAACTCTTGATGTTCAGGCCTTAATCCTTTAAGTTAGAAACTGTGGAGTAGGACCCATGCATCAAGGTTTTTTTAATTCCCTAGGTGATTCTCAGAGTCCACAGTCTCTCGTGGTTTGTCTCCTCCTCCAATTTCCCCCAACTCACTTCTCTCCATTCCTGATGTCTTCTGTGTTATTCCTTATGCTCCACAAGGAAGTGAAACCATATGAAAATTGACTCTCTGCTTGACTTATTTCACTCAGCATAATCTCTTCCAGTCCTGTCCATGTCAGTACAAAAGTTGGGTATTCATCCTTTCTGATGGAGGCATAACACTCCATTGTATATATGGACCATGGGGGCAGTGGGGGATTTGGTGAGCTTGGTGGTGGGTATTATGGAGGGCACATATTGCATGGAGCACTGGATGTGGTGCATAATCAATGAATGCTAGAACATTGAAAAGAAGTAAAAATAAAATGGAAAAAAATAAATAAAATAAAAAATAAATTTAAAAATTCCCTAGGTGACTAATCCTCATCTTGTCCATTATCTACACTTCAATGACTCATCAATCCCTGTTAGTCAGCTAGTATTTCACAATAGGAAACAGATGACAGTCACTCATTTTAATAGGTCTATAAGCCTGTAGTTTGCATAGAATTAGAGAGGTGAGATTTACATAGTAGAAACAGCCCGATAGTCTATATTAATTTGTTGTGGATAGATGTATTCTATGATAAATGATGTCTTTTTTTTTTTTTTAATGATGTCCTATAATGCCTGACCTTCTGAAGGTACTCTGAGAATATACTTTAAGTGTATACTAGGGAACCAAATCTGTAGGACAGTTAATATTTAAATTGCTTTTGGAAAAGAAAGGTATGAGGCCGGAATTAGCAAGGAGGAAAGCTAAGCATAGATTAAAAATCTGTCAAGGGTAAGCATTTCAGGTTGAAGCAACATGATTTTTAAAGGTAAAGAGATACAAACGATACTGATAATTGGGAAATGGAGAGCAAAGCCTTGATTTGATGAGAAGTTTCATATTCAGGCATAGTTAGAAATCTGGTAAGATGATAAGAAGGGACTATAGTGGGAAAATTTAGCAATTAGGCTGTGTATAGACAACATGATGCAATAAAGACAGGAAGAAAAGAAGGAAGCTAGCTGATAGGCTCCTACCCATTTAAGTGATATTTTAGAAATTATTTTGGTAACCTCATGGAAAGTTGACCAAATCAGAGAAAGATTGGACTCCGATTGCTTATATGTTACTGTAGAGGTACGTTGAGGTTCTAGGACTGGGATGGTGGCAATAAGAAGAGAAGTAAGAAACTAGATGTTACAAGCATCATGAAAAAGAATAAAAGATTTGCCATTTCTTGAAAGGGAGAAATAAGAGTTAATATTTATTCTAGATTTTTGTCTCTAGACAACTTAATTGGGATATCTAAGGGGTAACAGGGATGGAGAGAAGTGACTTGATTTTAAACATCGATGAATGAGAGGAACTGCCTAGCAGATGGTTAATGCTATGGGAATGGAACTTTGAAGAAACAGAGAAATTTGACATCTTTTGAGTTGATAAATGAAGCTTTCAGAGACAGGTTTTTTTTTTTTTTTTTTTTTTTTTTTTTGAGTAATTGCCAATAGATATATAGAGAAGAATAAAGAGATGTAGGTTCAGTTTTGGATGAAAGGCTCAATTAAGATTACAAGATGGGATAGAAACAGAGAGGAGAGGCATGCCCTGAAATATGACCAGAGAACAAAGATAGTACAGAATCCTGAAATCAAAGAGAATAGAATATTTTGCAAAGGAGACAGTGATCAATCTAGACTCCATAATGCTCTTGCAGTTACATCAGATTTTTCTGAGATCCGGGAGGATAAATAATGAAAAAATTGCCTTGGATTTTGCTAGAAAGGTATCATTAATTTTATTTAAAAGTTTATTTTCAGGAAGCTGAAGGAACACAGTAGATGGTAAAGTAATGGATTTAGAGGAAAGCTCACCATAGTTTTCTTTGGCCATCATTGTACTATATACATCATTGTACTTTTGCTTCTGTAGATAGTCTGGTACTCAAATGAGGGATTATATGTTATGATTTTATGTATCCCTGGGCTTGGCACATAGTGAGTACTTATGGCATGATGCAAAGATTGCCACAATGTGGAAAGGGAAAAATCAAAGAGTGATTGGAGAAAATAATTAAAGGCAAGCAAAGAGTATGATTTTTTGTTTATTTGCGTATTTTGTTGAGCCCAAATCAGAAGTATCCAAGCATAGACCCAAGAGAAGGAACCACTGGTGAGAGTGATCATAGAACAAAGGGAAAAGGCTCAGGTTGGTTGCATGCGATAACACAGAAGGTACATTTATTTATCTAGAAAACAGGTAGGAAGGAGGAGAAATGTACCCAACAGTGGGTTTTAGAGAAAAGACTAGAACCAAAGTAGATTGGTTGAAACTATCTCAATTGTTTTGAACAAAAGAGGAGGTGGTTTTAATGAATCCTGTATATATCTAATATTTGACCACCGTTGTAGATTATTTAAAAAAGTTTATCTGTAACCAGCATCTGTGTGGGTCTCTCATATGTTTCTAAGGCATTTATTTATTGAATAGAACTGATTGTTACTGCAGCTGAAAAGGCCAATTTATAATGGGCTTAATTGTCTAAGAATTTTTAAATTTATTTGGAATGTACTAGCATCTGCTAGCAATGGGATGCTCACATATTGCCTTTATGAATCTTCTTTGATTTGACATAGATCCAAAAGTTGTACTTTGAGTGATAAGCAGTCTTCTTCACATTTGTCCAATAAGCAGCCCCATTTAAGTGGTAATGCAACAGTTGCTTCCACGCCATCCTGTTTTTATAATTCCACACCCTCTTGAGCCCTGGATCAGCTACTTGGGTGTTCTGTCCTCAGTCAACAAGATTCTCTGATTGTCCACTCTCTGTCTAGGAAGTTACAGCAGCCAGGCCAGGGTATAGACAAACATGTACATGGCCCTCATCCAACTTTAAGAGGGATCTCATAGAGTGAAGTGACAATAGGTGCAGATAAAAGAGGTAGTTTCTTCATGGAATCACTTTTTTTAAGTCAGAGATGGCCATACCATTTTCTGCTCATATAGGGTTTTTGTTTGTTTGTTTGGATACAACCTCAACTATTAAGTGATACGGTGATATCAGCTAGTCCCATCATTAATTTTTTTTTTTTACCCAATCAGTATTTATTGAGTAACTGGGATACCTGGGTGGCTCAGTCAGTCAGGCATCAGACTTTGGCACAGATCATGATCTCAGGGTCCTAGAATTGAGGCCCACATCAGATTCCCCACTCAGCAGGGAGTCTTCTTGTCTGTCTGCCCCGCCCCCCTGCTCATGATTGGCTCTCTCTTTCTTTCTCTTTCAAATAAATAAATAAAATTTTTAGAAAATATAAGATGGATAAGACTGGAAAAAAGTAGTAGAGAGAGAAGCATGTCTCTCACATCTCTGAGGAGAGAGACCTTTGCCTTCTGATGACAGACTTTCTCTTTCCCCACCGTCTTTGTTACTGGGTGTGATGTTGGTGGAATGAATTGGTCCCACAAAATCTCTAGTTCTTATCAACTTTGTGAACTCTCTAGCTAAGATCTGATCCAAGGCCATTCCCCTGGCCAAGAAGCTTCTACTGTCAGATAATGCTATCTCTCATCTTCCACCTACCCTATTAATATATAAAACAACACAATGTGGGGTATGGTGAGGGAATGTTCTCTCTATAGGAGAAATATATATTTATATGAGCCCTATTCACAGAGGTAAGCTCTATAAGGAAAAGGAGAGCTGGGGGTATTGCAAGGATTCCACTACAACTCTTCTTGTCCTTTTTCTCAGGATGAGTATCTCCCGAATATCCCTTGGTTTATGCTTCTGCTCTTGGTACTCTGAATTTTTGTTTACTTAGAGATACTGGACTTGCTTTTCTGTGCTGTGTGTGCTGACTCTTCACTGCTGCTTGACTATCTTTGTGTGAGTGGTATGTTACTATGTTCTAATGCAGCATCCTATTGATCATGGGATGCGATCTTGCTTGTATGGTTGGAAGGCTAGGAGATCAGGTCTCCAAAGAAAGAGTGTATCTTCAGGGAAGAAGGGAATTTCAGGACAGAAAATGGATATTTGAGAGGCAAATCCTAGGAAAGAGCAAAAGAAAGAGAAAGTGTAATCACTTATCTCTTTGGATCTTGCTTCCTTGAGCTCGGACTTTGCTGACTGTAGATCCATTGCTTTAAAAAAAAATAATATTATCAGGATGCCTGGGTGGCTCAGTCAGTTAAGTGACGAACTCATGAGTTTGGCTCAAGTCATGATCTCGGGGTCATGAGATCGAGTCCTGTGTTGGACTCTATGCTGGGCATGGAGCCTGCTCAAGATTCTCTCCTTCCATCTTCTCACTCTCTCTCTCGGTAATAATAATATCAAGTAATATAATAAAGTTCATGTTAATTAGATGAAGCAAAAGCAGACCTTGAAGTTGGTCTTTAGTCTCAGACTCCATATAGATAATTCAGGGATCTGATGATGCTCTTCTGTGTCCATGACCACTGCTGCTCACTGTCCCTCATATGGCGTCCCTTCCCCTTCTTTATAGAGGCTACTTTCACAAGTGTTTTTCCAAAACGAAGTTCAAAGACCACTCGTTTCAGAATCACCAGTGTGAGGATGAGTAGTATCTATAAAAATTCAAATTCCTGAGCCTACCATAAACCCAGATTCAGAATAGCTGGGGTACCACTGAGAATCTTTATTTCCAGCTAGTACCCCAATCTTATGATTCCAAAGTTTGAGAATCACTAACACATCATGTTTAATTGGTTTAAGACTTTTTTCTTCTAGTGAAAAGGATGTTATCCAGGAATAAAATTAATTTTCAGAAGCTTTACTATCAGAAGTTAAAAAAATAGAAAAAACCTAGAGATAAACACAATGATGATAAAATAAAAAGTTTGATATGAAAATATCATGAAGAAGAAATGCGTAATGTGAAAATGCTATACAATTTAAGATTCTTCTTGGTGCATATTTTAACATTTGCAGTAGTTTTAACTGCTACATATTTGGTTAAATAAAACATATTCATATGCCAAAGTTTGCACTAAGTTGAGGGCCCAGGAATGTCTCATGTGAGCTTAAAGCCCTGTGTATGGCTCTTGTTTCAACATATTGGGAGATAATGACAGATTACTCTTTCATCTGATCCCTCTTTCTGGAGCTTTTGGCTTTTGAAAATGCCGTATTCTTTCAGGTAGAATAATAAAAACAATAGCTTCCATTTACTGGCTACCATGCCATTATAAGACCCTTGGCATATATCTTTCAATATTACTTTGTTAGTTATTTAAAGTATTATTATCCATATTTTATATGATATTAATCCTGAAAGATTAATAAGATTTCCATGTACCTTAATTGACTAGAACAATTAATTCAATAAATATTGAAGTACTGTGCACCTGCCCTGTTTTGGGGGCTGGGAATAGAGTATCCTGAAGAAAGAAAACAGACATTCCCTGCTTATAAAAATATTACATTTGGTTTCATTTATTTGTGGAGCATAACAAATAGCATGGAGGACATGGGGAGTTAGAGAGTAGAAGGGAGTTGGGGGGAATTGGAAGGGGAGGTGAATCATGAGAGACTATAGAATCTGAAAAACAATCTGAGGGGTTTGAAGTGGTGGGGGGGGGGGAGGTTGGGGTACCATGTGGTGGGTATTATAGAGGGCATGGATTGCATGGAGCACTGGATGTGGTGAAAAAATAATGATACTGTTATGCTGAAAATAAATTAAAAAAGTAAAAAAAATAAAAATAAAATAAAAATATTACATTCTAATATAGGACAGGCAATAATTAAAAAATTAAGCAGGTTGTAGAGGTGTGATTTAAAAATGGAACAATCAAAGGCATGATGAATGAAAGATAAATTGATAAGTTGAAGTTAAAATTAAAAATTTTAGCTCTGTGGAAGAGTGCTAAGAGAATGAAGACAAGCCATAGACCCTGGGGAGAAGAGAAAAAGTTTGTAAGTCACATATCTGTTAAAGGACTTGTATTAAAAATGTATTAAGAACTCCTAAAATCCAACAATAAGAAAAGGAATCACTCAATTCAAAAATGGCAAAAGACCTCACTAGACAAATCACCAAGGAAGATATATAGATGACACACAGCAGATGGGAAAAAATATTCAGCATCATTTGTCATTAGGGAAGTGCAAAGTAAAACAAAGAGATTGTACTGTCTACCTATTAGAATCCATAAAATGCCCCAAGTTGACAATACCAAATGCTGGTGAGGATGAGAAACAAGAACTCTTACTCATTCAGATGCAAAATCACACTGCCACTTTGGAAGACAGTTTGGCGATTTTTTTTTTTTTTTTTTTTTTAGTAAAACTAAAAATAGAGTTACCATACAATCTATCAGTCTCAGTCTTTGGTGTTCACCCCACTGTTACGAAAAATCATGTCTGTACAAAATCACTCAAACTTATTGTATTCAATAAAGCTATAATTTTAGAATGATATTAAATCTACAGAAAATTTACAAAGATAATATAGAACATTACCATATACCCTACACCCAGTTTCACCTGTTATTAACATCTAACATCATTATGGTACATTTGTAACAACTAATGAACAATATTGATACATTATTAATGGAGCTGAGCACAAAAACAAAAACAAAAACAAACCTGTAATAAGGAGCCCTTCTGCTGATGTGCTTAAGGAAAGTGGATGTGGATCCACAGTGTGGATGCTGAAATATTTTTGTTTTTACCATGACTTGAAGTGAAGAATAAATTACACATCTGTATGAATAAAATGTAGAATCTAGTTTAGAAGATTGCAATCGGACTATTTCCTTTAATACCCTTTATTGAGATCCTGATTTGTCAGCCTAAGTAAAACTGTTCTCGTCTTTCACAGAATAGACTTAAAGAGGCTTACAGGATATACAAACCACAGTAAGAAAGAAAAAAGAAATGCTTGGAAAAGAAGAAAGAAGGGTAAGGTCAGAGACTAGAGAGAAGTCAGGGAAGTGGCTGGTACACATATAAATCAGTGCACTGGCATGCTATGCTGTGCGTACGTGGCCACCCCAGAGTGGGCAAGGTGGTAACAGGAGCATTAAAGAGTGTGGGGGGCAGTTTTGTAGTGGACCCAGAGCCAAACTCCAACTCTGCAAGTTTCATGCTGCCTGTGCTATGTGACTTGGGCAAGTTACTTAGCCTCCCTGCACCAGTGCTCACCTGAGTTAAGTGGGGCTAATTATACCTATACTTGCAGGACTCTTGTGGAACACAGATGACAGGATGCACATAAAGTGCTTAGTCCCAGACCTAGAACACTGCAAGCTCTAAAACCCTGGGAGTCATTGCCTTTACCACGAATTATTACTGTTTCTATACTTGCTACATCTGAGCAACAAGTTAGACTCATAGGCTTTCTAACTGACCAGTTGTAAATGTGTAAAGTATTATGATATTTTTAATTACAAAACAACCCAACAAAATATTTCAGGTGGATTACTAAGTCACCTCCATTTCATTTGAATTCCACTGATTTTTTTTTTCAGAATTTATTTATTTACTTATTTTTTATGAACATATATTTTTATCCCCAGGTGTACAGGTCTGTGAATCGCCAGGTTTACACACTTCACAGCACTCACCAAAGCACATACCCTCCCCAATGTAAATTCCACTGATTTTAAGGGAAATTCCTTAAGCAAAGCATCTGATCCCAATTATGCATAAACAGAAATAGTCTACATTTCCACATAATGATAAGGAAACCTGGTCATCAAGCAATTCCTTTCTAATAGTAATTCAGTCAGAAATGCAATTGACGTAAACATCTTGAATAACCACAGGATAAGACTGTCCGAGATGAAGCTGATTCACTGATGCATCCCTTATTGTGTTCTACACCAACAACCTGAGGCAGCTCAGGCTGTCTGCACAAGATGCAGACCCCTCTAAAACTGAGACCCAGTGAGCATGCCTTTAGATGGAGGCTGTGTTTTTTTTTTGTTTGTTTGTTTGTTTGTTTGTTTGTTTTAAAGATGTATTTATTTACTTGAGAGAATGAGAGAGAACATGAGTAGGTGGAGGTAGAGGAGACAGAATCTTGGGCAGACTCCCCTGTGAGCACAAAGAACCACCAGAGGGCTGCATCCCAGGACCTGGAGATCACAACCTGAGCTGAAACCAAGAGTCAGATGCTTAACCAGCTGAGCCACCCATCCATCCCTCCCATGAGTTTTAAAAATAAATTTGCTACCTAAGAATGGTTCCTTTTTCCCACACAGCATTCTGGCATTCAGGCTGACCACTTCCTGGAATCTGCTCTGGTCTGTGGCATTGGGCTCAGCTTTGGTTCTATCTGGCCATTTCTCCCTTTACATCTTACTCAGCCTCTCTGTAGCATTACATGGAGTTGACCCATCACCCCTGGTCACCCTTTTTTCTCACTTTTCTTGGTTCTGTAGTACCTGCTTTTCCTCCCACCTCTTTGTAGGCCCACATCTTAGAATTCTAAATATTGGAATGTTCTAGGGCTTAGTCCTGGGCTTTCTTTTCTATTGGTCACCTCATTCTCTATACAAAAGACAAAATTTCTTGCTTCTGGGCCTTAGAAAGGTCTATGTAATTTTGCCTCCACTCAAATCCAATTATACCCTTCCTCATTTTTTTCCCATTTAGAAGTGGGAGTAACCCAGTGGCTTAATAGCATGAGAGCTATACTGTATTCCTTTTATCCCTTATTCCTTATATCCAAATCCATAATTTAATTTTATCAGACTTGCTCCAAAATATATCCTAAACCCATCCATTTTAAAGCAGTACAGCATAATCATTTAGAGCACAGGTTATGGAGCTAGACAGCCTGCGTTTGAAACCTGACTCCAACATTTCTAACCATGGGATTTTAGATAATTCGCATAATCTCCCATAGACCTCAGTTTCATCAACTCTAAGGTGGGAATAATAATAGTACTCATGTCATGGGATGGTTTTTTTGTTTTTGTTTTTGTTTTTTAAAGTATTTATTTATTTATTTATTGACAGAAATCACAAGTAGGCAAAGAGGCAGGCAGAGAGAGAGGAGGAAGCAGGCTCCCCATGAAGCAGAGAGCCCCATGTGGGGCTCGATCCCAGGACCCTGGGATCATGACCTGAGCCTATGGCAGAGGCTTTAACCCACTGAGCCACCCAGGTGCCCCTCATGGGATGGTTCTTAATATAGGCAAGGGACTTGAATCAGTGACTGACACATAGTAATATATGATTTAATATTTACAATTATATAAATGCTAATTTAAAACACCTCAGAAAGGTCTTTCCTAACCCCTCCATAAAACACAAAGTAGGAACTGTATTCTTTTTTTTTCTTTTTGATCTATAATCCAACTGGAAGAGAAGGTAGATTTATCATATCTGTCAGTGTTCTCCAGAGAAACAGACAATAAGATGTATGTACATATATGACGAGATTTATTTTAAGGGATTGATTCATGAGTTTATCAAGTCTAAAATCTCTCAGGCAGGCTGGTAGGCTGGAAACTCAGACAGATATTAATGCTGCGGTCTTGAGGGTTTGTTCTGCAGTGATTCTCAGTTTTTGATTTTAAGGCTTTCCACATGATTGGGCGAGGCCTACCCACATTATCAAGGGTGATCTTTTTTACTTAAAGTAAACTGATTATAGATTTTAATCCCATCTACAGAATACCTTGACAACCTATCTAGATTAGTGCTAGATTAAATAACTGGGTACTGTTATTTAATAATAATAGCGTGGCCACGTTGACACACTTAAACTAACCACCATATTGGGTAGCAAGTGATAAATTACTCTTTGTGGATTTGAAACCATTATATAGAGATGAGAGTGCATATTTTCTTTTTCTAAACTTCCCTGTTATACAGTGTTCATGAATTTACTTTTGGAAATGGGTTGTCACTTATTTCTGAATTTCTCTCAAAAAAATCCTTAACCTACCAAATGGAGGTTGTGGAGGTATAGACCCCAAAGAGGGAGGTTTCTTGTGGTTTTCATTTGTGTTTCTTGGAGACAGTGGCAGTTCAGCTCTGCCAAAAGCCACCTGTAAACCTGAAAACCAACCATTTTCTGTCAGAATTCTTGTTTTTCAAATAATAATGCCAGTCCCATCTAATCTGTAAAATTTTAAGAATTAGATAATACCAGAATGAAAGTCTGAGAACACATAAGCCACTTTTCAATCTGAGTATGTACCTATTTAATTGATTTTAAAAGCATGAGTTTTCTTTTATGAAACTAGAAGATAAGCTCACAAGCTGTATATTTTAAGCAAATATTTAGATAATTTTTCCATTTTCGGTCAAGTCTATGTTTTAGGTTCACATTTTTGTCATTTCAGTTTGGATGATCATGGGGATTTAATGAACTGTTGGCATGATTCATTTAAAGTTATACTTTTTAAAAATACTCTTTTTAAACAACCGAAGAATAACTCATATTTGTTGGTGCTATTAAGCCAATCTGGCCTTCTTTTTAACATTTCTAAAAATAATTAATGCTATGGAAGTTGACGCATATTGTTGAAATGATATATTTTCAGTGCTGATACCATTTTTATTTGTACTGTTTGTGCTTTCACAGATGGAATGAAATTTGAGCTCAAGTATGATTATCTTTTTAAAACATAAAAGTGATATTATTACATTGTTTTCTTAAAAGCTCTTAAAACATGCACTATATTTGAATAGTCTGTAGTTTGTTGCTTCCTATAGTAATTATATTATAGTTCACTGATGTAGACTCATCTGGGGGTATTTAAGGGATGAAAGATCAAAAGTACTAAATATTTACATTCATTAGAATGATCTTTTAGCATAGGTAGAAAGGAAAAACTAATTGGTTTGCATCCGATTGTAGGCTTTATGAATTTACTACTTTGGTAATTTCTGAAATGTCACTACCAAAAATACTGACCTATTTCTCTGTGGGCTTTCACTGAAATGGTACGAGTTATCTGTAATAATACCTAACAAATTTAAAAATTTGATGTTGAGAATATAAATGTGACTGTTATAACTAATATTTCTTCCTTTCATGCCAAAGCTCCAAATAATAAGTGGTTGCTCTTCTCGGTATAATAATCTCCTGAAAGCGCCAATGTATTATGTTTGTTTTCCTCAAGAGAAGGGAAGCAAGATGGTTTCATCATTAATTAAGCCATGTTTCCTTGAGCCAGCCTACTTTTATCTGTGGTCTTAATTTCTCACATCAGAAACAAAATCTTCAAATTAAATGTTCTCTAGTATGTGTTTATAATATATATTTTTGTCTTCTTTGTTAAGGAAGGGGAAGAAGAATTAAGATCAAATGTGTTCAGCCTTGTGTTATTTCTTAAAATGTTTTCCCAACTTTATTGAGATATTATTGACATATAGCACTACAGAAGTATAAGGTGTACACAGGGTTGATTTGATATGCATATATGTTGTGAAATGTTTACCACAATGGAGTTAGTTAATACATCCTTCACCTTACATAATTATCATTTTATTGTTATTATTGTGGTGGTGGTGAGACTATTTGAGGTCTACTCTCTTAGCCACTGTTAAATGTACAGCACAGCAATGTTACCTGTAGCCACCAGCTTCACATGGAACTTACTCACCTTATAACTGGAAGCTTATACACTTAAACCAACACCTCCTTATCGCCACCCACCCCTCCCGGTTGCCACTGGCAACCATCACACTCTACTTTCTGCTTCCATGAGTTCAGCTTTTTTAGAATCTACAAACACTGAGGCCATATACTATTCATCTTCCTCTGTCTGACTTACTTCATCTCGCATAGTACCCTCAGGGCCATCCATGTGACTGCAAATGGCAGGATTTCTTTTTCTCTTAAGGCTAAAAATAATGCACACACATCTATACATACCACCTTTTCTTTATCCCTTCATGCATTGATGGACACTTAGGTTGTTTCCATGCCTTGGCTATTGTTAATAGTGTCGTAATGAACATGGGGTTGCAAATACCTCTGAGATTGTGATTTTATTTCCTTGGGATAAATACCCAGAAGTGGGATTAATGTATTATATGGTAGTTCTATTTTTATTTATTTATTTATTTATTTGAGGAACCTCAGTACTGTTTTCCATAATTGCAGTACCAATTCACATTGTACACTCTCCACCAATAGTGCACAAGGATTCCTTTTTCTCCACATGATCACCAACATTTGCTCTCTCTTCTCTTTTTGGTAAGACATCCTGACTTTTGTGAAGTGATAGCTCATTGTGGTTTTAATTCACATTTCCCTGATGATTAGTAACTTTACCATCTTTTCAAGTACTTGTTGGCTCTTTGCATATCTTATTTGGAAAATGTCTATCCATATCCTCTGCCCATTTTTTAATTGGATTATTTGTTTTGTTTTCCATTGCATTGTAGGAATTCCTTGTATAGTTTAGATATCAACCCCTTACAGATAAATGGTTTGAAAATATTTTCTCCTCTTCTGTAGGGTGCCTTTTCATTTTGTTGAAGGCCTGTATTGGATTTTGATTAGTCAACTAAGACATAGTGGCCCCTATGGAGGAGCTTCCATTCTAATAGCAAAACCAAGAAAAGTAAGAGGGAAGTTGTCAGGGAAAAAATGTCAAGATACAAGCATTTTCAAGAAAAATATAGTCCCCTTGCAGAGGTCCCTTTTGACTCTTTTACTTCAGCATTGGAAACAAATCATTATATTGTTTAGGGGTTTTAATCTGAAGACAATGAGTAGATTTCATTTTTATTCATTTTGTTTTCAATTCTAGATAAGATGTGCTTTGCATAGACGTTCTGTAATTTAAACAACAAAGACAAAAAGTATTAGAAACAGTTTGAAGATAGTTGACCAACTTCTTCCAGCTTTCAGGCAGGACCTGGCTAAAATATCAGCACCTTTAACTTATATTTATACTTCATTTATTGTGTTCTTTCTCAATTAAAATTTACATAATCAGGAAATAATTGAGAATCTTTCTATTCTGATCTTTCTAAGCCCAGTTTTAGTTTTCAAGAAAAAGATAAATTTTGAAACATGCAGTTATGTGAGCTTCATAATAATGATCTTTAATTTAGTTCTAACGAAGTTTAGTTATCCATATCTGATGTATTTACACAATTTTATGTTGTTAATTTTGATTCTAATGAGTGTCTCCTATTCCAAGAGTGCAGGGTTTTTTAGTAACACTTTCAAGGATTGGAACAAACTGTTTTTCAGTATTAGTGATTAATTACCTATAACTTTCACCCAAATGCCTTGTCCCAGTAATTTGGAATCTTAGTCTAGTTAAGTTTTTCTATCCTACAGATGTATTGCAACAGTCCTGTTATTTAATAGTTTTGTGATTTTCAATTTAGACAATAATTTGGTCTTCCCCTCCATTTTTTTCTTTCTTAATCAAACCTATACCACTAATACTTTTATCTGTTTCCTTTTATTATTTTCAAATTATATTTCTCTATAGTAAAATAAAAAGTTATAGGCTCAAGCCAATTCTTCTGGTGTAGAATAAGATTGATGTTGCTATGTTTCTTCCTGGTTTTGTTGAATAATTCAACTTTATTTTCATCTTGCACAGACCCTGGCATTTTTCTTTCATGAAGCAGAAATTGGTTTGAATTTATTGCACACTTTGATCCCCAGCTTCTTTCTGTGTAGTCTTTCCTCCCTGCCTTTCCCATCCAGAAAATAACTATTTTGGTGTTTATGACTTGTGTGTTTTTTTCACCTTAACTATCAATATTGTCTGTTTATATCCCACTTTTTTCTTTTATTTCAAAGGGCATTGCAAGGTAAAAAGTCCATTTGCATTGGCAATACTGAACCTCTTCTTATTTCTTACATAGTTTTCTACCATCCCTGCCTTCATGCCAGCATCATTTTTCCACTCCTGTGCTATTCATCATCAAACTTAATATGATCTAATAATGCTATCCATATTTTTTATAATAAAGCCACAGTCATAGGGTCATATAATTTTTGATCTGAAAAGGAACTTGAAGGTTGCATTGCTTTCTGATATTCTAAAGATGAGCAATTGGACTTGTAGAGATTGCTCATTAGACATATTAGATTCCACTAACCCATTAGAGGAGGTTCAGGGCTAGAAAGAACATGGGTTCTCAGGTATGCTACTCTTTTTTTCTGTACTATTTAATATGAAGCAATGAAATAGATAAAAGTTGTATTTAAAAGCTTTTGTTTAGGGGTGCCTGGGGGCTCAGTGGGTTAGGCCACTGCCTTCGGCTCAGGTCATGATCCCAGGGTCCTGGGATCGAGTCCCACATCGGGCTCTCTGCTCAGCGGGGCGCCTGCTTCCTCCTCTCTCTCTCTCTCTGCCTGCCTCTCTGCCTACTTGTGATCTCTCTCTGTCAAATAAATAAATTCTTAAAAAAAAAAAAAAAGCTTTTGTTTGTTTGTTTGTTTGGGCTATGATGTGCTTGTAATGCATTAGGGCTTGTATTAAGGTAATATACCACTCTGGCTACTCCCTTGTCCCTTTAAAGAATAGGAAGAGTGAAAAGGGTCAAGGACAAAATGGACAATGTTATACTCAGAGATACACAGTTACACAGTTAGGTGACTGTCCCAGTGATTCTACATAGGAGGGACAAAGGATACTTTCATTAACACTACCAACTCCTACTCTCCAGTGGGGAAAGATAAGTTCATTGTTATAAAACAATTAGTGAGGAATTAATTTTTGAACAGTTTATAACAAATTTTGGATGGTGACATTTATGAATCACTTTGTCTTTAATAAGCAGGATTTCATGTTTGAAATACTATTCTCTAAATTTAAAGGTAACTTAGTAATTTACTTTTACTTATTTAGCCATATGTTCTAGTTACTTCAATAGTACAGAGCTACACGCAACATATCACTAATGAAGTATCATTCAACCAATAAAAATATGTTGTGTGTCTACATTAGCAATAAGTATGCAGAGAGCTATATTTGAATTGCAGCATATCCATATACATACATTGAAGTCTAGCAGCTGAAATTTTTAGGCCAAAAATACTGTTGAAAAATTATGCATCACTAACATTATTTAAACTACCCACAACAGACTAAATTGATGAAGTGGGTAAGAAAAAAAAATAGTGATTTATAATTAAAATCTGAAATAGCAGCTATCATTGCTAATGGCATACGGTGGCAAACGCTGCTCACCAAACTGCTATATCCACCACCCTCCTCTGCAGTCAACTGAGACCATGTGACTAGGCTCTAGCTCCAGAATGTTGACAAATATGGTGTATAACATTTCTAATCTCAGCCTCTAAAATACCCATGTCATCCTCTGCCCTTTATCTTTCCTACTGAATGATGGAGAGGACCCAATGCAAGACTCAGAGGCCCAAGCATGCAACAGTCTGGGTCCTTACATAACCAGGTCTCTGCATCTTCACATTTGTCACTCATTGGATTGTGGCAAGAAAGTGAAATAAACTTTAATGAGTTAAGTTACTGAGGTTTTGGATAGTTTCTTATAGCCCTCAGCCCTGATGAATTGAACATAGAAATGGAAGATCATCAAATCCCATCTGTAGGAAACTAAAATAACTCATCTGTAAGAAAAAAAGATGGGATTTGCATTCTTTGATAAGTCTGAGAACAACTCAGAAAAAAGCCTTATTGGTTCTCTGGAGGTCACAGAGTAGGCTTAGAAATCAGAGAGTGGTCCAGACAGAGCAGCTTAAACAACTCCTTCTTGGAACTTTAGTATACTAGGATCTTAGGGGTTTTGTTTGTTTGTTTGTTTGTTTGTTTTTAACTTCCTCTTCCCTTGATTGTTCACATCAGAATATGGTCCCAGAGAGGAAGAACATGAGCTGACCACAGCATCTGTCTATACTAAAGGGACAAGAGAGAGGCTTACCTATGACCCACCAAGCTAAGAACAGATGTGTAAAACCCAGGTGATGCAAGGGTAATTTTGCTTGAAGGGCCTCTTGTGATATGGATAGTACACAGTATGCATATAGGTTAGAAACAGCAGGAATAATTGGAGGCTTTGGCAGGGGTTAGGAAAGAAGAATTAGAAATTAAGGATCAGAGCTCTTGCTCTCATTATCTTTCAACAAGAAGACTTAGCAGGTTTTCCATTTATCCTCAAAAATATTTGTGCGCGATGTGGTTAAGATGAAATGAGGTAATGTGTGTAGCAGTACCTGGCTCCAAGTTTCTTCCAGTAAACCTTTGTGGACCATTTGTTGAAATGACGATTTTCTCTAAAAATTATAGGAGAAGAAAAGAATATCTCCTTTATTTGTTAGACATTTTCAGAGGTACAAATCACTAATAATTTTTTTTCCAAAACCATTCATATGAGCTACATTCTCTGACGTCATATTTGCAAATAATCTTTGGCTTACATGATGTTCAAACTGCAGTATGTATTGAAATTGCCTGGGGAGGTTGTGACAGTATAAAGTTCCTAAGCACACTGGCTAAGATTATTTTATTTCAAAGAGAGACAGTGACAGAGCCTGAGACAGAGAGATCCTTCCAGCTGTTGCTTAGATTTGAGATGGCCTGTCGGTGAGATCTATGTCTGCATCCCAGCGTGTGCCGTGCCTTTCAGGACGTACACCCTTCTCCTCTGCATGAAAGGTTGGCTTTAGCCGGAAATAGCATTTCTTCCCACAGGAAAATGGCAAAATCCTACCTAATCCTCAACACATAGTTTAAAGGCCACCTGCGGAAAGGCTTCTGAATCTCCACAGTAAGAGGTGATCTTTCTCTTTCTGTACAGCCTTTACACTCTATCCTGTTTGGTGCTGGTGTTGCTTGATTACTTTCTCATCTTGCCCTTCTTTCATTCCCCAGATAACAGTTAGGCGGAGGACATTCTTATTTGAGTACATTTTCAGTGCCCAGGATAGGTGTTGCATTTAATAGGAACTTTTTTTTTTTTTTAAAGTGTATTTATTACTGGGATCTTATCCAGCCTTCTTGTCTTAAAATAGAAAATAGTAGATACTAAAAAACCACCTTCTGAATCAGGCCATGCACAATAGCATCACATGCTTAAAATTGTCAAATATCAGTGGAAGAATTGTTTATTCCTTTTGGGGATTAAGATTTGAGAGAGAACATTAGTGGTGTTTTTAAGAAATTTATTAAATATGAAGCTTTATACACACAAAGGCGCTCCCGCTGACACACACACACACACACACACAGTCATACCATAGCCCTGCTTTTGTGAAGCAACAAGCAGGTTGTATGAATGTTCCTAAAGTTTCTTTCATAGGATCCTGATTTTTTTCCTTCAGTAAAAATCCAAAAATCTTGACTTAGGTTTGCCTGGTCCTCTTGACTCTTAAATGTGGCCTCATGTTGATATCTTACCACACGGAGGGCATGTTTGATCTTGAAACAAGGAAGGTCCTTCAATCAATATATTTGCCTTGAACCAGATGGCTATGATCCTCAAAGGACTAATATGGTCAAAGCTAGATGGCTCTGCAAGCCACTTCTGGTTTTGTTGAAGCGAAACCCTCCATAGTGCAGTTGGTATTTTCAAATTGTGGTTGTTGTAGCCATAGGGTCTTCAGCCAGATCACATCTCCAGACCTCCTGAATTATATACCTGTTGAAGATGCTTTTTACACTCCTTTTTAATTTAGCTACCATCGAAGATTAACACCCCAGATCTATCATTATACCTATTCAATAATTACTTGTTTTGCAATTATCCTTAAGCATGAGTTACATGGAGAACTATTAGGAATAAGCTCCCTAGAAATTCTTAGAAATGCATAGCAGATGTGTTGGGATAGTCTTTACAGAAGAAATCAAATTTGAACTGAACATCTGGATAATTAGGAGTTCCCCAACCTGGAATGCTGCCATTATATTCATTGCTTTATTACATTTTTGTCATATCCTTTAATTTTCAGCAGTTCTGTCCAACAGAACGATCTACTACAATGGAAATATTCTATATCTGTACTAATATGTGAGCCACTTAACCACATGTGGCCCTCAAACACTTAAAAGGTGACTAGTGTAATAAGAAATTAAATTTTTAATTTCATTTAATTATATTTAATTTTAGATAGCTTTTTGGACAGCATAGGTCTAGAAGGTGGATAGTTTTGTCCCTTCCCCCCAGGGGGCATTTGACAATGTTTGGAGACACTTTAATCATAATAATGGGAAGGGTGTGTTACTATCATCCCGTGGGGTGAGATCAGGAAGGCTATGAAACGTCCTACAGTGCACAGGGCAGCCTCTTAAACCCAAAACATCATTAGGGCTGAGTCTGAGAAACCCTGTCTAGGATTAAATATTTTTTGGAGAAGGGTGGCTTTCTCCTCTCAGTAACTAACATAACACTAAGTACTATAAAAGTTTTTTATGTTATGTTTTTTGTTTGTTTGTTTAATGGCCCCAACACTGCAGAAAAAAGAACTGGAATAAGAGACCACCTGGCCAACACTAAAGACATTGGAAGTGTATCATTTTTAAACAAAAATACACAGTCAAGTACTTAGGAGATACGTATAATGAAAGTAATGGTGTGTGTAAGCTCACCAAAACAGTAAACTATAGCAAGGAAAAGATAACACTAAGACAGGAAGGCATACCATCCGCGCAGTGTTTTTGCACTGTGAACCATAATCAGGATTCATAACATGGCTCCATATTATTAAAGAAAATGCTAATATTTAGCATTTTTAAAATAGGGGAAATCTATGTTTAAATCTATAGAGAGAAAGAAATAGAAAACATATTCTTTGCCTTTCTGATGACATCTACTTGCTCTTTTCTACACTCAGTTAAGTCATGTTTTCCTCATTGTACGGTGCAGAGTGGCAAGTTTCAGAGAATTTAAACTTGCCTGAGTTATGATAGTCAGTCATCAGCAAACTCAGTTTCAAGTACAGTTGTAACTCCATAGTAGGCGAAATATATCCCTACCTTGTGTACAACATCTCTTGTTGTATTTTCAGATGAAGAAACGATTGCAGAAACTTTAAGAGACTTACCAAGTAACACATTAGTTAGTGGGCAGAGCAAGAATTAGAATCCAAGCCAAATGGCTAACCCCGTGAAATTTCTCATCATAACCTATTTCTTGTCGTTGAAAGACGAGACTGAGTTGTTTGGTTTTGTTTTTCCAAATCAGACTATCTATTATGTGGCGAATCATAATGGGAAAATTTGTGGGTTGGACTTTTTTTTTTTTTTAATGAGACTTTTTTCAAAGCAGTTTTAGGTTTACAACAAAATTGAGGGGAAGGTGCAGTCATTGCAAATATACTTACTTTCTGTCCTTAAACATGCGTATCCTCCCCTCTTGTTGATATCACTCATCAGAGTGGTGCATTATTTCTGTCAAAGATAAACCTATATCAATACTTCATAGTCACACAAAGTCCACAGTTTCTATTCGGCTTCTCTTGGTGTTGTACATTCTGTGTTTGTATTTCTGGAATATCATATAGTTGAAATCATAAAGTATGTAGACTTTGCAGTTTGGTTTATTTCACTTAAGTTAAGGTTTCTCTATATCTTTTCCTGCCTTGATAGCTCATTTCTTTTTAGTCCTGAGTAATGTTACATTATCTGGATGTACCACAGTTCATTTGTTCGTTCACCTACTGGAGGAAATCTTGGTTGCTTCTAGGTGTTATTAATTATGAGTAAAGCTGCTTTAAACATCTTTGTGCAGGTTTTTGTGTGGATGTAAGTTTTTAGAACCTGTGAGTAAATACCAAGGAGTGTGCAATTATGCTTAGTTTTAGAACATATCTTTTTATGTAAACATATTCCTTGTATATGGCATCAAAATTAGAACTATATGCTAAAAAGTTGGAATTCATTAAGGTGATAGTAGAACTGTAAAGCAGAAAAGTATTATGTATCCTGGAAGTCCTTATATTGTTTGTTGATATACAGTGCTCTTCTAAACTGAGAATTATCTTTGAGCCTTTTTCATATAAACTAATTATATGTAATAAGAGTTTTGTAAAAAAAAAAAACGTTTTATGAACATGATCACATCCTCACAAAAATCTTATGTTAACCTGTACCCCTGGGGCTAATAATACATTATATATTAATAAAAAGATTAAAAGAAAAGAAAAGAAAAAAATCTTATGTTAGAATAGGTAACAATTTTACGTGTTTTATATTACAGTGAACTTTTGCCTGAGTCAGTAATGACTAATTCTTTTTTTCATGGTGGAGGTAGGGTGGTATCAGAGAGAAGACTTGCTGTAGTATGAGATGCTAGATTCAGTTCTATCTGTTCTTCTTTCCTTCTGTCCATTCTACTTCCTTCCCTGGCTTCCTTCCTTCTTTCTTAGGTAGGTTTAGAGCTTCCTTGTTTATGATTTTAGTTCCCATGAGCCTTCCAAGTCAGTCCCTTTACGTCTAGAAATTAAATACTAGACTGTATTTAATAACCACCGACAAGATTCCAGATGCTGAGCCAGGTCCTAGGGATACAAAGGGAAAAGATAGGAACCTTAATTAGTTTGATGTTTAAAAACCTACATTTGGCCTAGCGATTCACAGACCTGTACCCCTGGGGATAAAAATACATTATATGTTTATTAAAAAATTTAAAAATAAATTTTAAAAAACTGTATTACTTTCAAAAAAAAAAAAAAAACCCAAAACCCTACATTTGGCAGGTCCCATTATATTCTAAACCCCTTCCCCAAAGAACCAAACAAACCTCAGATATCTCCATTCCGACAGCTAGTTAGTTGTTAATTCCTATCAATATAGTGTGTGTGTGTGTGTGTAGTTGTTGCAACAAAAAGATTGTGGCCTAAGCACAGTGCCCTAACAAGACAGCAAGATAACTTCTTTTTGTCTTCATGTAATAGTCCAGAGGTGAATGAGTGGTCGGGATCTGGTGGATAGCTCTGCTATCCTTAACGTGTGGCTTATACTTATTGGTCCAAAGCTCCATTTTTTTTTAACCACCTTTCTTTTTTTCTTCTTTAAGATTTTATTTACTCACTTGACTGAGAGAGAGCACAAGCAGGGGGAAAGACAGAGGAAGAGGGAAAAGCAGACACCCCACTGAGCCAGGAGCCCAATGGGAGTTCAATCCCAGGACTCTGAGATCATGACCTGAGCAAAAGGCAAACACTCAATGATCTGAGCCACCCTGGTGCCCCTTTTACCATCTTTCAATCAGTGGAATATGGTACCGTAGCCAGGAGAACACCGACCCGTTAGTCTTAAGAGCATATATCACTGCCACTCATATTCCAGTGTTGAGAAACTAATCATGGGGTTACACTAATGACAAGAGAGGCTGGGAAATGAAGTCACTAGCTGGTTGGCCATATGTCCAGGTAATATTCTCTCAAAGGAAGGAAGAGAATGGATCTTATGGGCTATACCAACCTGCTGTAAAAGTAGAGAGTGACATCTAATGGGCTGTACCAACCTGCTGGATAGTAATTTTTTGTTTTGAAAAGTAATTTTTTGGTGCTTATCCCTCTCTCCCTGCCTTGACTTTAAGCATCATGAGGATAGGGAGTATTTACTCAATCTTATGTACCAAATAAATAGCACCATGCTTGACTCATACTAGACTGTCAGTAATATTAGAATGAATTTTTTTTAATGTTCAAAAATCTAAATGTAATATTTTCAGTTGGCCTATCAAACATAAAAGTACTATTTTAGGAACTTCATTCCACTCGGTAGGAATTTTATCTCACTCTGGGATTAGGTAGGTTTAGAGCTTCCTTGTTTATGATTTTAGTTCCCATGAGCCTTCCAAGTCAGTCCCTTTACGTCTAGAAATTAAAGTGGAACATTTTTTAAAAGCATCCAATAATGTGGAAATAGCCTTGAAATTTAGAAAATTTGTAGTCAACACCAGAGCATAAAGTGAGACCCACATGAACGTAATTATCATAAACACACACATACATACATAAATCTGTGTGAGTTAAGACTTTTTTAAGGTACAGGTCACAGAAATCCACCTCAAATGAGCTTAAGCAAGGGGGGAAGATATCTTTTGGATAAGGAGTATCTTAAGGCACCCACTGAGAAGAGTCAGGGAAGGCTGGAAACAAGGACTGAAATGTCATGAGTTTTTCCATGTATCTCAGCTCTGCCCCTTCCTGTGTGCCAAACTTTTTTTATGCTGATAGCCATCTTTTGTTTTTTGTTTTTGTTTTTGTTTTGCTTTGTTTTGTTTTGATTTTCTGTAAAGCACTAGATGGATACCAGTGCAGTCTGTGTTTCAGCCAGAGAAAGCCAGAGTCCATTCACTTGTTAGTATGAGTTGATTAGAATCTGAACTACTGTAGTAAAGAGCATCTTGGGTAAAGCTTCAACCCTCTCTGGTCGATTGTTTTCAAAGATGGCTGCCACAAGTCCTCTCATGCTCCATTTCAGTGGGCTTCCACAGGCCCTCTCATTAAAAGCAGATAAAGGTAGAATCTTTTTCTCCACCCCTTGAATCTGGGCTTACCTATGACTTGCTTTGACTAGCAGATTGTGGCATAAATGACAGTGAGTTTTGGTCTTAAGAAGTTTTGTGGTTTTTGGTAGTGTCCTGTTGTAAGGCTAACCCACAGTAAAAAACCAAACAGAATAAGAGGTGTAGCCATCATAGCTGCTTCTAGCCCCCAGGCAAGAGCCAGTGCCAATTACTAAATGTTAGTAATGGCGTTTTCAACCTTCTAGCCCTGCTGACTGTGTAGCTGAATGTGCTTATATGGGTAAGTTCAAAAGACTCCCAGCTGCCAACTCATGGCAAAAAATAAATGGTTGTTGTAAGTCCCTGAGTTTGGAAGTGTTTTGTTTTTTTTTAATTTTTTTTGGTTGCTTTTTAATATGGCAGTCTGTAGCATGACACCCTTCTTCTAGTCGTGTGTGTGCCAGGGATAGAGCACAGAGAAACATGGTAACTCCTTGGACAATCACAATCACGTATGAATAGTATTGTTTGAAGACATGATTCTTTTTTTTTTTTTTTTTCTTTTTTGAGAGAGAGAGAGAGAGAGCAAGCACCAGCAGGTGGGAAAGGGGATGGGCAGAGGGAGAGGAAGAGCAGCGTCCATGTCCAGCATGGAGCACCAAGCAGGGCTCAGTCTCAAGTCCCTGAGATCATGACCCTAGTTGAAATCAAGAATCAGATGCTTAACAGAATGAACCACTCCGAATCCCCTGAAAGCTTTGGGAAATGGCTCTGAAAAGAAGGCTTGGTTATAAGCAAACAAGGTAATAAGAATGAACTAAAAATTATATATTAAGTCATTGAATATCCACAAAATAATGCCATTAGATTTTTTTTTTTTTTTTTTTTTTTTTTTTGGTGGGAGGAATGCACCAAACAAAAATACCTGATATTGGGCCAGAGACTTTATACAAATTGAATATTATTTTTTAATTTGTGTAAAGCCTTTGGCCATATCAGGTATTCTGAGTCTTATTCTCTCCTTCATTTCCATTCTACTTACCAGCAGAGGGATAAATTCCTATGCTTTAGTGGCATGGGGAAGCATTTCCTCTTACCTTGGACATGAATAACTTTAAAAGATGTATTATTCCTGTAATTCAGCTTGCATCAAGAACAGTAGAGGTGATGTCTATCATTAATGAATATTTGAAAGCCATTCATTTGTGATTGGACTGTATCTTTAATATTGCTGAGCTCATGTAATTGGAGCACTGCTTGGGAAGGGGGTAATGCTCATAGGAAAGACTTAACAATGGCAGCAGCGGCTGACAGATGGACAATTCTGGGTTCCTGCCATTTGGTGTGGTCGACAAGGCATGAATGACAGTTTAGGAAGCAGTTCTGGTAGAAGCAGCTAAAACCTTGATCTTTTTATATTAGGTTTTAAAGATTCCACATTTGTATGGTGTTGTGCTTGCAGAGGATGCAGACTATTAAGTCTATTTCCATTTTTTATTTGATTTCTATTAAAAATGTTTCTTTTTTAGCCATGCTCCCATATTTAATGATTTATTTCAAGTGTGTTTCACCCTTGGTATTGGCGTTTCTCAAGAGGCTACAACATAGTGTACTGGAGAAAAGGCTCAAAGAGTCTGGGAATTTTGGAGGAACTCAGATAAGTTCTAGCATTTTCTAAAAGTTTTTATTTATTTGACAGACACACAGGGAGAGAGAGAACACAGGCAGGGAGAGTGGGAGAGAGAAAAACAGGCTTCCTGCTGAGCAGGGAGCCATATGTGGGGCTCGATCCCAAGTCCCTGGGATCATGACCTGAGCCAAAGGCAGATACCTAATGACTGAGCCACCCAGCTAGCTGTCCCAAGTTCTAGCATTTTTAAAAATGAAAACTGAAGCCCATGAAGATACAGCAGTGAGGCAGATGACATGTGAAACATAGGAATTGTGGCATGTTTTTCATATTTTAAAAGTAAACAGAAATGTGATTTTCTGTTGTTCTTTATCTCTATCTTTGAGTTTCTTGCTTGGTGTCCCACACCCACCACCATCCCATCACCACCATTTCCACCACCAGTCCTATGCCACTCTAGAATGCTCATAAGATCTTTATTTCTTGGGGAAGTTTCTAAATTTTCTAGTTAAATCTCATAAATTCTCCTTCTAACTGTGAAGATTAGGAAGCACTTGAACTCTTAACTCAAAATACTCTCAGCCGTTGGTAAGGTTATGAGTAAGATAAAAGTCATCAAAATGTTTATGCTGGAGTTACTCATTAGTTATAAATAGGCAAGAGTCATATGATCATGTTCCTGTCCTACGAGCTGCAGCTTTGGATAAAACCAAAAGTTTGAGCTTTAAGATAGCTATTCAGGCCCAGATTAATGAAGGCCAATAAACTTTCATTTAATGGAAATTTTAAAAGGAATCCTCAAATACTTAAAACTTGCTTACCTACCACCACTGCCCTTTCTACCCAGTCACCTCCCCCATAGAACATTTCTGGTTATACACTAGGTTTCTTAAGAGTGAGGGAGGGCTTTTGTTTTATTTTGTTTTGTGTCTGTATGCCTGAGCACCTAACAGATTCTGCTAATTGGTTAAGCTTTGGTAATTAAAAAAAAATAATCACGAATGACCCGGATACAATAATGGAAAGTTACTGTGTGATTCTTCTTGTCATGAGGATGTCCGTCACCATCAAGAAAATTACCATGGTAACAGTTATCTTCATTATAGGTAAAGGCTTCCCAGACATATGTATTTTGAAAAGCTGCATTGAAATACTAAGACCCATACATAATAGTCTGGGAAAAACCCACTATGTAACTAAAAAAGGCAATCACTCAGACAATTAGGAAGCATTATCAGGTCAATTGGAATAGAATCTGCATATCCAGGAATTTAAATCCATACATCATAAAATAATTTTAAAATTCCAACTGAATATCTTTCACCAGTTTGTTACTCATATTTCAAAAACAATGAAACAATGACATCATATTTCTGTAATTATATTATATATTTTTTAATTGAGGACAGATGGCTGTTCTTCTCTGCTGCAGATAATACATTTCCTCATTATGTAGCCTAGGAGATAAAAGAATTAGCTTAATCTCCAATTCTTTTAGTTATTTGAACCAAAGCCTTATGGAGTTTGTTAAAGAGCCCGGTCACATTGCTACAATTTCTAATTGTTTCTTTATGAAAAGCTAAGAGCATATTCTGTGAGTGGCCTTTTACAAATAATGAAAACGTTCCCTTGGAACTAGTTCACTACCTGATTTAGGCAGGTTGGCCTGACTTATGAGAGACCTGCTTGGGCATCAGCTGGGATGAAACATATCTTGCAGCCAATGGTCCAGCGTTCCAACGAGAGCTTTGTTACAGACACTCCAGCCACACACAAACCAGCTGATGGGGAGGGCATTTATCCCAATTCTAGAATGGAATTCATAAGAATCTCAAACCATAAACTACTTACTATATGTCTGTGCCTCATGGGCCTCTACCTAGAAAATGGTGTATAATAAAGGCCATTTGTCAAAAATCAAATGATTGAATAGCCAGCATTTATTGAGCTCTTTTTTCAACACCAGGCAATTTGTGTGTTTATATGCATGGATATGCATGTATGTACACATGTGTTTATCTGCATAAGCACATTCATTTTTAAAGGTCGCTAGAAAAAGGATTCTGAAGCAGGCAGTGTGTTTCCAGGACTCCTCACTTAATCATGACAGCATCCTGGGTCCAGTAGAGAGGCCACTTCATTGTGCAGAACACGTAAGGGGTAACATGAAATGTGTAATTAAGACCCGGTTTCTCAATAAAAAGTGTGTGTAGTGGGAGTATTAGGGAGAGGTTGGTATAGAAGTACAAACTTTCAGCTATAAAATAAATAAGGTTGAAGGATCTAACATGGTGAAACGTGGTAACTATAGTCATTAACACTATATCATTGAAATTAGCTGAGAGAGTAGAACTCCAATTTTATTAGCAAAAAGTAGGATAAATATGGGAAAAAATGGATGTATTAATTGACTAGTGAGACCCCTTTGTAATATATGGGTATATTAAATCACCACAATGTATGCTTTAAGTACTGCTGATTTTATTTGATAATTCAGTAAATCTGGAAAAAAAAAAGTGTGGGAATCAGACCTTATTTTATTTAATGACTTCTCTGTTGCCAGACTGATTTTTCCCATACCAAGGGAAAAATTAAATTTATGAGCTCATTTCTAACCCATAATTCTTCTCCACATTAGTTGGTGGAAACATAACAGAAATAAAGATAGATATATATTAGCAGAGGAAATGTCCAGGTCGCTAAAGTCTACAAGTCATAAACTAATTTGCTTTTGTGCTTGTTTTGCTAGCACAAAAGACAGAAATAAATGATTAAATAAAAAAAAAAAAAACAACCTAAGTAAACCAAATGACATGTGATCACCAGATCTGTATAAGTCAAACAGTTGTGTCTCATTGTTCACATTAGAGTTATATTTATCAGTTTTGTATTCCATTATATCATTAGGTGCCTTTTCTGCATGCTTCTAGTTTTTCTCATTTAATCCCTTAGTATGGTAATTACATTGCTAAAGGTCTGATGTTGAACTGTATTTGAATTCCTGGGGAGGTAAAACTTACTTGGTCATGATGAATATATATTTTTAAATACTTTGAGATATTTTACTTGTTAATATTGTATTGAAGATATCTGTTTCTACGGGACGCCTGGGTGGCTCAGTGGGTTAAAGCCTCTGCCTTCAGCTCAGGTCATGATCCTAGCGTCCTGGGATTGAGCCCCGCATTGAGCTCTCTGCTCAGTGGGGAGCCTGAGCCTGCTTCCTCGTCTCTCTCTCTGCCTGCCTCTCTGCCTACTTGTGATCTCTGTCTGTCAAATAAATAAATAAAAAATCTTAAAAA
>NC_081563.1:45228976-45241271 GCF_022355385.1 Mustela nigripes | reverse complement strand
TAAAGCCTCTGCCTTCAGCTCAGGTCATGATCCTAGCGTCCTGGGATTGAGCCCCGCATTGAGCTCTCTGCTCAGTGGGGAGCCTGAGCCTGCTTCCTCGTCTCTCTCTCTGCCTGCCTCTCTGCCTACTTGTGATCTCTGTCTGTCAAATAAATAAATAAAAAATCTTAAAAAAAAAAAAGATATCTGTTTCTACATTGATATGTAACTTAAAATAAATTTATTTTCTTTTTCTCTCTCTTTCTCTCTCTCTCTCTTTTTTTCTCTTTTTCTCTTTTTCTTTTTCTGTGTTTTATATCTCTCAGATAGGGGGTAGGGAAACTTGTTTTTCTTTAAAGATCCAGAAATAATTTAAGGTTTATGCGCTAAGAGGGAAAAATCAAGGTTATTATGTAGGTACTTATACAACCGCCATGTTAAAAAGGTGAAAAACATTCCTAGCTTGTAGGCAGTATAAAAACCAGTGGCAGGAAGGTTTTGACCCATGGGTCATACATATTTTGCCAATTCGCATTTTAGGGGATTGGCCCTAAATTATAGGGCCATTCTTTTGGTTAGAAAAATCAGTTAATTCCAGCCAAGGGCAGGCTAGGCATTTAGAAATGGCAAGTGACCTACTTTGTTTGTGTGCATGTTGGTATATGCTGAGTGAAATGGGTCTAGCCATTGTTATCAAATTGTCATTGCCCTTGCAAAGGCTCCTGAGACCAAGGGATAAGGCATTGCCTTTACAAAGAAGGTAAGTGACATCACTTTACTCATACACCACAATTTGAAACGTGAGATAAACAGATATTAAATGAGAAAATATATAATGTTTCTCTTTGATTGACTTGCAATATGAAAGATATTTTCAGTGGGAAAAAATAATCCTGAAGTTGGTGCAGTCTTTTGGGATGAAAACCTCTCAAGCAATTTTGACACCCAAACAGTAGACTGAAGCCTCCTGGAGTATTTAAGGGTGAGTGTCCACAGGCATTTCACAAGGGCTCATCTCCCTTAGCTGCGTCTGCCAGGGAGGGGAGTGAGGGCAGGTCTCAACGTGGTGGCAGATGACCAGGGAAAGGAGGAGGGATGGCTTGAGACAAATACGATGCCTGACTAGACTATAAAAGGAACAGATGGGCAAATGGGCATGTTTCATTCTCTTGTTCTGCCTTCATTAGCTGTGACTTTGATGTTTTCTTCTTCCCTCCAGGTATAAACTAAGGTGGAAAGACAGAAATTGAGATGAGCTTTTTGTGTATGTGGCAGGCGGTCTTACTATGCTGGACTTTTTTGTAGTGTCCATGAATCACCGTGACTGTATTGTCTAGTATCAGAAATTGCCAGATGGCGTCACTCAGAGATGAGCAGTTGAACGACAAGATTCAAAGTTCACATTGGCCTGATGGATCAATTTGACTTTTAGACATCTGATAAACTTGTGAGATTTCAAGGAAATTTGGACAATCTCAGCAGTTTTTGAAATCTTACTTGGGGAACACAAATCCTTCTGAGGTGCTGATAAGACCTGATTGTCTTCTTCGCACAAACATACAAAACCACAACACACATTCAAACAATTTGTACCATTTCAGGGTTTCACGGACTTCCTGTTGATGAAGTCCCAGAACCTAAGTCAGGTTCGGTGGGGTGAGGAGGTTTGGAGCCGACGACTAAAGAAAGAATTCTTAAGACATCGTTGGTGCAAAATGGTGGTTTATTAAAGCATGGGGGGCACCTGGGTGGCTCAGTGGGTTAAGCCGCTGCCTTCGGCTCGGGTCATGATCTCAGGGTCCTGGGATCGAGTCCCGCATCGGGCTCTCTGCTCGGTAGGGAGCCTGCTTCCCTCTCTCTCTCTCTGCCTGCCTCTCCATCTACTTGTGATTTCTCTCTGTCAAATAAATAAATAAAATCTTTAAAAAAAAAAAAAAATGTTTAAAGCATGGGGACAGGACCCGTGGGCAGGAAGAGCTGCTGCCCCGGGTTGTGAGGGTCGGCATGTTAAATACCCCACGGTTGGGGGGAGGTGGTGAAGGGATGGGAGGTTTCAACAGAGTCCTCACATGCTAGGGAGGGTCTACAAGGTGCCGGGGGGAGTCCTTGCCCTTATGGCTTGATCAATGTCATCTTTAGGTCAGGCATTAATGTCAAGATAGTTGGGAGATTCTTGGTGGGGTGTTATGATCCGGCTATCATTTGCATTCCCTTCTACCCCAGTCTCCTCCAGTTTATGGTGGGAGGGGGACATTAGGGCTTCAGGAACCAAGAGTTATTTGCCTCTGGAAATTTGTGCTATTGATAAGGTAACCTCCCTGTTTAGGTCTCTAGGACATCTGTAGAGCAAGGGGGATTCCTGTTCTGCAGGATTGCGATCCCTGCAAGTTAACTATTTATCGTTTTATGGCGGTCAGGGGTGCCTGAGGAATGCTACACATATGGAGGGGAGCGGGAGAAGAGGGGGTGCAAGGCGCCAGCTTTTGCTGTGTCCTCAGCCAGCCTCCTGCCCCCTCATCACTGTGAACTCTCATTTTTGGAACCAAGTTTGATATGCCTGGTCTTTGATATGCCTGGTCTGTCTGTTGATAGACATGTTCCCAGGCAAGCCCTTCGGCTGGTTCAGATAGGGAGATAATGCTGTCTAATAATTATTTTAAATTGTTGCACTCAAGTGTCTTTTTGCTTCGTAAATTCATACAACTTATACTTGCCCACATTTAAGTTTTTATTTGTATATGTACCTATAATACTGCATTCAACATACAGTTTCAGGCAACTCAGAAGAGAATCCTTAAAGGTAGTATTTTCTCTTTTCTCAAGCACAAACTTATAAAAACAATTCTTGAACAGAGGAAAATAACAGGGATGTCCTAGCAGCTATAGATTTTATTACAGTTGCCAAAAGCAATAAAAGAAATGCTTGTGTGTGATGGCACTAATTGATGGTTTTTTAAATGCAGTTTAATTGATTTTTATATTTCACCTCTTGGAAGATCTCAAAGGGCTTTCAATGTGTAAAAGTACCCAAATTGTAGCTACGGAAAGAAAGAATGAAATGAAGCAGCCTACCACAGAATTCAAACTGAAGGAAACTTGGACGAGTGTGTGTGTGTGTGTGTGTGTGTGTGTGTCTCCACGCACACATGCATGTGCCTGCATAGCATGCTAACAGTTCTGAAATGGCTACATTTCAAGGTAAAACAGACTTTATTGAGTCTGAAATGATACATTCCCAAATGTATGATATCCAGCATCGTCAGAAGACCCAATTTAAACAATTTAAACCGTAAAATAGGAACTGCAAAATACTTTCTCTTCTTTATTGTTTACTGTATTATTTTAATGGGAACCTAAAATTAGTTAGAACTATGTCACCAAATCCTTCCCCTTTTAAAATTCCTCCATTTAATTTAAAAGGAAAAGACTTTCTTTGGGATTTGTAGTGCTGGAGGTGAGATAATAAATTATTTTCTAGTTTAGTGGCATTCAAGTCAGTATTTGGCATTAGCTGCATGCCAATGTTCTTAGGGTATGTTGAAAATAATTTTCTGCGCCTAATTTTTTTACGTAAAATAAAAATTCACAAGGAACTTCGAAGAGGTTAGCTCACTTAGCATCCTGCTTTATGCCTTCTTTTAAATGTACTCTCAGCTGGAAGATTTTCTTTCTTCATTGAATTTTGCTTCTTTTCCCTGACAATTGTCTGTGTGGTGATACTGGCTGTCTTCCTTTATGGGCAGGATGCCTAAGTACTTAATTGTTCATTCTCTACATAAGAATCACTTTGTCAAACAATGAAATGCAACTACCTCTAGGGTAAAATGCCACAGCTGTTGAGAGGCCTAAGCTCAACTACACACCAGTTTGGGGCCTGGCAGGAAAATGCAAACTCATTTGCCAGGAAGAGAAGGGATTGGTGGTCTACTGGCAGGCTGGGTATTTAGTTCTAACAAACCTGGCTGTGCCCTCACCACCATTCTGGCTCAGCTCACTTCACCCCGTCCTAACTTCCGTTTTCTTCCTCCTGTCTTCTAAGGGTTAGTCTTTCTTCTGCCAGTTTCCCTCCCTCTTTTCTAGTTAATTCCCTTAATTGTCTGCTATTGTGTTGAGTAATTTGCGATTTCAAGTCAGCGGTCAACCTGAGTTTTCTGCTGAATCTCTGGAATTGATCTTGACATTTTGGTCCCAGTGTGCGCACTGAGGGAAGTTCTTTAATATGCTGAGGGAAGAAAGAGAGGCTGAGGGAAACCGCTGGGCTGCCTTGGGCTGGCAACCCTGTGCCAATCAATGGAGACCAGTGACGGAATCAGAGGCTCGCAGAGCTTTCTAGTTAATTCGATTTAGCCATATGACCCTTGTGACTCAGCCGATTGCAGGAAAAATTACCCACACATTCCCAGGCTGGGGGCCTTTTCCTGGTGTGTCCAGTAACCGCCGTGAAAGCTCTACTGGGAGTAAGACTGCAGGGCTCCTCTTAAATTCACTTTTTCCAGAAACCTCTCTTACACCTCCCCAATATAAATTTTTATCTCTTTTCTCAGCGCTTGTGTGGATTTTATTCTTTATACTTGACAACTCATCACACACAATCTTGTAGTCCTGTGGCATTCCTTCTATTAAGCCCTGCAGGAGAAGCCTGAGTGTGAAGAATGGTTACCCTCTTCTCCTAAATTTCACTTACATCTTCCCCCGCTCCCCCCTTTGCAAAGAGCTTTAGTGTTTCCATTTGATCCACAGCTTGGGTGAGAGCTCCAGGGTGGTTAAAAAGCTGCCTGATGGTTGCAGGGAGAGGCTCAGGCAGAAGCCTGGACACCAAGAAGATGCCAGAGGGTCCCCTCTAAGGCTCCTAGTCCTGCTTGTGGGTGAGCCTCTCTGAGGAAACATGCTTGCCCAGCCTAGCCTGGGGGCAGCCACCATGTGGAGGTTTGTCAGATCATCATCTACTTCTTGATGAGCTTCCCCTCCTTATCTAGGAAGTGGTTCTTCAGGCGGTGAGGGAGTCTGCACAGGCAGAACCCAGGGCATGCAGAGCCAGAGGGCCTGGTTCAGGTTCTTCTTTGGATCCTGTTGGCTTCCAGGGTTTATCTCATGGCTTCTGCATGTCCTGGAAGACGGTGGGCTGCCGTTTTCCATCCTCAAGAGTTGCTGGGTGCTCTCCCTCAACGGGGCCCACATCTTGCACAACCTCATCATGGTGGTTGACATTGAGGCCCAGAAAGAGGTAGGTGCAAGAGGTTCATAGATGCTTGTTGACCAGGTGGTTAATGGCAGCTTCCATTTCTGTGGAATAATTCTGACGAGTCTGGGAGCCCATGGTAATTGGCAGTAAGGAGCTAAGCTCAGAATATGGTGTTGACTGTCCTCAAGGTGGAGGATGGCCGAGAAGGTAGTTCCAAAGGTCGAGATGGGAAAAGAGGTTGGAGAGTGGTTGGCTGGAAGAAGGGGTATCCCTGGGTCTATTCAGTGCAAGCATGGTTGAAACAAGAGACAGATTGTGTGTCCCCTTTTTCTTTTAAATTTGATGACTGCTGTCCTTATCATGGTTTTCCATAGGACCTCACTTCGTTTGCTGTCTCCTTCCATTTCTTCCTCTACTGACCACAAGCAGCCTTTTTCCTTCTTTTCTTCCTTTCCTTTCCCTTCCTTCCTTCCTTCCTCCCTCACAGTGAATTAAGCACTAAGGGCAAACAGCGAGATAATACTAAGAGGAAAATAAAAAGACTCTTTCCAAAATTTGAGCCACTCACATAGTAATTAAAAAAAGTGCATCCACTTTATAGTCACCTGGTCTGAGTCCCTTGCTTTCTAACTTGCAAACAAACAGCAGTATGGCGCTTAGAGATAATGAAGTGTCCTGTGATGGACACAGGAGACCATGATTTCTACCCTTAGCCTTTTTAGGATTTATCATTTTGCTGATGGTTTTGTGAATACAGTCCCAAGAGATAGGCCACTTCCTTAAGTAAGGACATGTATCGTCCTGCCCCTACCTAATACACACATACATACACAGAAGAAAGTTTTCTCTATGCCTTTAATATAATTTGTTTATTCTCCAACAGATTGTATAGATGATGATGTTTTAACTTATACAGATCTATAACAGTGAAACTCATACAGTAGTCACTAAATACTCATGAATTGTATGTGGAACTATTCTTTCAACATTTATTGACCCTTACTTTGTGCATTTAATGGCAGCTATTGTCAAAAAGAAACACATTTTAAAGTTCTAATAATGTTAAGCAACTGTATTTTAGCTCTGTGATTACATTAGAGTGGAGATGCAATTTTTCTTCTGCACATACTGAAGTAAGTGAAAGGAATAGATCAGCGTTTATGTGGACAGGAATGTCACTTAGCAAACTGTGTGTCTGCTGATTGACGGTAGCACTTCTGTCTCCCTCTCTCCTCCTCCTCCTCCCTTCCACTGGCTGAGTCTAAGAAAAATACACTTAAACAAAACTGGACCTATTATGCTGCTAAATGTTGATATTCCATAGGCTGGTTCTTAGTTAAAGACCTAGATATTCAAATACCTCTAAATTAAAGTTGATTTATCCCCTCAGCCTTAAGGGCTATAGTGTTCCAGAAAGGTCATGACCACACAGGCTTTCCTAGTTAACTCACTCCCCAGGTAATTGATCTGATCACATGGCTTTATGTGCCAGCTATACACGCCAACTTTCCTCTTTACATCTTTGGCCTGTATCTCTCCCCAGAACTATAGACTCGAATATTCAGCAGTTTACTAGAGAACTCTGTTGGGATGACCAGTAGACATCTCAAGCTTAATATGCTCAAAAACCAAATGCAAGATTTTTCCCCCAGACCTACTCTTCCCCAGTTTTATCTTAGTTCCAATTTCTCAGATCATATTTGGAGTTATATTCCATTCTTCTCATACCCCGTATCCCTTCTGTCTTCAAATTTTTTGGCTCTGCTTTCTAAATATATCCAGAATTTATATGCAAAATATGATGTATTCACACTTGGCCCTTATGCAGCAATGAGAATGAAGTAACACCTCTACAGTAACACTATGGATAAATCCCACAAAATATAGTGCTGAAAGAAGCCAGATGCACAAGTGTATAATCTGCGATTTTATTTATATAAAGGATAAAGCCAGGCAAAACTAACCTATGCTATTAGGAATCAGGTTGCCCTTGAAGGTCCATGACTGGAAGAGTTTGTGAAGGAGTTTCCAGATGTTTAGTTTGTGAAAATTTATCAAGCTATATGTTTATGGTATGTACACTTCCCTGTCTGATACTTCAATATATTGTAGGGGTGGGAAGATGTTCCCCTTTTTCATTTCTAGGTTCTTTAACTATTAATTAAATTGAGATAAGACAGATTAACAGAGAAAACAAACAAATTTAATTTCATATGCATGTGAGTCTCCAAGACCAGCAATTGAAGCCAATATGCCATCCTAAGTTAAGAAGGGATAAAGGGTCTGGGGCTTCAAAGGGAAGAAAAATAATTCATAGGAAGATGGGAAGAGCAAATGCTTGGTACACAAATGTTTGTATGCCAGGGCTGCAGGGAGGAATTTGAAGAACAGGCTCTGTGGAGTTCCTGGAAGTTTACCAGGCTCTCTCTTTCAAAACTTTTTCTTTTATTTATTTATTTTTCTCTCTCAATTCTTAGAAGCAATTAAAGGAAGGTTAAAAAGCTCCTCCTGAATCTTTTGGACCTTTACTGTCTTTAGCTCAAAATAATCCACACGCCAAAGTGGCCCATTTTGGGGAGGCTTCTTCTAAAGCCCTTCAATAATGATATTTCTGTGCAAATAATATGGGTAGGCACTGCCACCTCTCTGGTTGAAACACCGTCGTCTCCTGACCAGATCCTGAGGGTGGCATCCTACCTGACTCCATTGTGTCCACTCCTGCTCTCTTACAGAGTCTAGCCAACAGTACTCTTTTCACTATGTTACTTAAATGTTAATCATAATCATTCATAAACAAATATATCATTTTTGTTCAGAAATCTGCAGTGGCTTTCTGTTTTTCTTGAATAAAAGCCAAATAAGAAGTCTTACAAGGCCCCCCATGATCCATTGCATTCAACTCTCTTAGTTGCTCTTTCTCTTAGTCCCCTTCTCATGGGTCCTAGCCACACTGGCCCCACATTCCTTGATACTGACCTCCCCTCTGCTTTAGGACATATCAGCTGTCTTGTCTCCTTATCTAAAGCGTTCATCCCTACTCATATTCAGGGTTTCTTCCCACTTTTTCAGTTCTCTGTTCCAGTGTTTTGTCACCACTGAAGCCTTCTATGGCCATCCAATATAAAATAACATCCCTGCCACTTCTCAGCCACCTTAACCTACTTATTTTGTTCTTATAAAAATAGTACCATGTGACAAATTATATTTTTAATATTTTATTATTTTTGTATCTTTCCTAAAATGTTTACTCCACGAGAGCAAGGATGGAGGGTGTGTGTTCACCTAACAGGTCTCTTCTGTATCTTTAGTTTCTGAATCAAGTCCTGGCACATAGCTGGACATCAGTGAACATGTGTTGAATAAATGAAAGCAGTTGTGGAATAGGTAATCAGTGTGGCAAGAGCTACAGTACTTCATAGGTCCCAGACCTGGTATTGCCAACACTGTGGGTATATACTAAAGGAAAAAATAAAATAAAATAAAATAAAATAAAATAACTTCCATCATATTGTTCACATGCTTTTTTCATCTGTCTTACACAAATGCTTAAGTAAAGGAAGAACTCAGATGATCCTAAATGGGGGGCAGGGGAGAAAGATCCCCAACACCTGTGAGGAGTGTTTCTTTGCACATTCTATAAGGAAATACATTGCTACTAATTGAAAGGTATCTTATCCCACCTTGTCAAAATATGAAAAGATCTGAAAAGCACTAGCACATGTTTCTGTGTGACTTACTACCTATGAGAAACAAATGACCATGTTGGCATGAAACCATATTTAAGTAGAAAAGCAGAACAGAGAACAATAAGCAAGCATAGATTGTGATCTTCTAATTTTATTCATTGAGATTAGCAGAGGTAGAAAGTATAATTGGGTATAAGTTTTATTATTTTTTTAATTTTTAAAAAATAGATTTTATTTATTTATTTGACAGACAGAGATCACAAGTAGGCAGAGAAGCAGGCAGAGGGAGAGAGGGGGAAACAGGCTCCCCGCTGAGCAGAGAGCCCGATGCGGGGCTCGATCCCAGGACCCTGGGATCATGATCTGAGCCGAAGGCAGAGGCTTTAACCCACTGAGCCACCCAGGTGCCCTAAGTTTTATTTTTGATCCCAAATATGCGGCCTTAACTGGCATATTTTCATCTGGGAAAATAATTTCTAAAACATTTTACACACATAATGTAAAATGTAAGTTCACTAATTAAACACATCCTACTATAAGATTTATTGTTGCGGTATCTTAGCTCATTTTCACTTTGTAGAACTATAAATTAAGAATCTTTTTTTCTCTTGGAGACATGGTGGGGGGGGCGACTAACCATTTGTTCCTCCAAAAAGTGGTCAGAGGTGAAGTGAGGACCACACTTTAATTACAATATTGGAAGACTCTACTTAGCTAACTTAGAATACACTAAGGTGCCGGCTGAGAGCTACCTGTCTTACACAACGCCGGAGAACTTCCCAGAGGGATCACATCCTATAGATGTTTGATTGTGATTCTTATTAACATATGTCACTCATAAAACAACTCTCCAACTAGCGCCTTTTTGCTGCCTCCCATTACCTATTAATTTTAATTTCTCATTGTTCTTCAATCCCACGAAAGAAATTTGAGCATTCCTGCTTCTGAACCCTGTATCCATTGTGGAATTATGCTTTGTTCCTTTCTCACCATCAGGTGCCCAGCTTTTTCTTCAAGATGTTGAATTATCTTAAAAAAAAAAAAAAAGATGTTGAATTATCTGTCAAATCCAACCCCTCAAAATGCTTTGGCATTATCCCCTATATAGATTTACTCTATTCCTGCTTCTTTGTTCTTCACTCTTATTGAAATCTCATTGTGATTCCTAATAGTAAGCAACCAATAATAAGTTAGATGACCAAAACCAATAATAAATTAGATGACCTCCTTAAAATATTCCTTAGATGCTCTCAGCTTCATGATAATCACTGCTGTCCTAGGGCTGTAATGTATATGTATAAGCATACATGCACACTCTTCAGTGACCAGGGTAGAATAGCATAAGTAATAAAAATTTCCAGAAATCAGTGCTCTTTTGAATACAGACATTGAGCTTTGCTCAGTGGCAGTATCATAGCCAATGAGGTTTATCCGAGGCGCGTTTATTGCTAATTGAATACAGACATTGCTTGCATCCGAGCCCATGTGAACTTACTCATTTTATAGCCTTCCTTTGCTGACATTCCATGTCTGATCTTATCTAAATGTAAACAAGCAAACAAACAAAATCCCAAAACACAAAGCATTTGGAAAAAACAACAATTCGATCCACATTACAAAATTGAGAAGATGTGGTTCTTTGAAGACTGTAATGTCTAATGGTGAGACAAATACAAGCAAAAATGATACAATATGTTACTTGTTAAAAATGATACCTAGTATTTGAGTTTTAATCTTATGAGCTTGACACTGTTCAGTTTTTTCAGTGTGTTAACTGATTAAATCTCACAGACATCATAAGAGGTAAGCATTGTGTGTGAAACGCATCGCAGAGAAAAGGTTGACAGCACATTTCTAGAAGAACCTGTGTGAGTCGGAGAAATGTTCATAGAGGAGACAACCCTTGAAATGAAACTTCATGGCTGAAGTCTTACAGGTCTATAAATGTGAAAGGCATTCAAAGGAAGTAAAACGTTTAAAAAAGCTGAGAAATTTGAGCAGGTACAAAGTGTCAGGGAAAGAAGCGTGTGCCAGATTTTGAAGTGGCAGAGGGAGAATGACACAGTTGAGGCTTGTCAAGAACTTGAAGGTAAAGTCACAAAGGATGTGGTAGCCATAGTTAAGGAATTTAGTTTCTTTCATGTGGTTATGAAAAGATTTGAATCATGTTGAATAGGATAGTGATCTGATTAGTCTGTTAGCAGAGCCTTTCTTGTATCCTAATGAAGGATGCCTCTCTGGGGGGTCTTAGGGTAAGGTGAGGAAGCCAGGAGGCATGACAGACACCAAGCAGTCATTTTCAATAGTCCAGGTAAAAAGTGATGAGCATTGCACCTATGGCAGTACTGGCAGTGATAAAAGTGCAAATATGTACCTTGTTATGGTAGAATTACAAGCATGTGGTGAGTGGAATTGGGATGTGAGGAAGATTGGGGAACAGAGGCTTCTGTCTTAACCAGCCTGTGCATGAAAATCTTACCAAGATTTTCAGTAGGAGGAGAGAGAGCTTCTGGGAAGGTCACATAGTGATATTTAGAGATGTTGCATTTGACATGCTTCCTGGACCTCCAGACAGAGATGTGCCAATAGGCAGCTGGACACAGGGCCCTAGAGCTCAGAAGGCATTCAGACTAGAACTGCAGATTTGGCAATCTGTGTTGAAAAGGTGGAAATTAAACTCCTGGGAGGAAGCAAGCCAGTTAGAGAGAACAGATCACCTGAGAAGAGAAACGGGCCCCCAAAAAAACAGACAACTTAGGGATTATCTGCTTTTGAAAAAATGTACTTCTGGAGCAGAGAGTACAAATGAGAATTGTTAAATAGTAATTTTGTAGTCATTCATATATCCGTGGTAGCCGAAATCAGTAGTGGACATAATATCTTAGGGAGAATTTGTAGAAAGAGGGTAGTAAACTGAGGTATATTGACTGTTGAGTAAATAAATGACCTTCAGCATCTTCTGAAAGTCATTTCATTGTGATGCTAGAAACACTGTGAGGTTGTGACATTTTAATGAAATTACTTAGGAATCAGTTTGAAAGGCCAGAGATTTATGACCATAACCAGGTAAACTATAAACAGAATTATCTCTTAGTGACCTCTGTACCCATCATTAGATCTGGTGTTACTTCTTCAACCTCCAGTTTTGATTAAAACAGGAATTCATTGTTCCAATTTTTTTTTTTTTTTTAGCTTTTATTTATTTGTTTCCCAGAGAGAGAGAGCACACATAAGCAGGGGGAGCTGCAGGCAGAGGGAGAGGGAGAAGCAGGCTCCCCACTGAGCAGGGAGCCTGATGTGGAGCTTGATCCCAGGACCCTGGGATCATGACCTGAGCTTAAGGCAGCTGCTTAACCCACTGAGCCATCCAGGCACCCCTGTTCCAATCATTCTTTTTTTTTTTTTTTTTAAGATTTATTTATTTATTTGACAGAGAGAGATCACAAAT
>NC_081563.1:44981057-45228876 GCF_022355385.1 Mustela nigripes | reverse complement strand
TTTTTTTTTTTTTTTTTAAGATTTATTTATTTATTTGACAGAGAGAGATCACAAGTAAGCAGAGAGGTAGGCAGAGAGAGAGAGAGAGGAGGAAGCAGGCTCCCCGCCGAGCAGAGAGCCCGATGTGTGACTCGATCCCAGGACCCTGAGATCATGACCCGAGCCGAAGGCAGTGGCCTAACCCACTGAGCCACCCAGGCGCCCCTGTTCCAATCATTCTTATGCTGACTTTTAATGCCCCTAATAGAGATCATTACTCAGACCTGCTAGCATGCATAATAAGACATACCAACCAATTTATATAAGCCATAAAAAAATAAGGTTAAAGAGTTATTTTCATCTCACTTGTTTTTAAGAAGCAGAAATTGTGAAATTTTCTTCAGATCATTTAAAACTTAGAGAATGAGGGGCGCCTGGGTGGCTCGGTGGGTTGAGCCGCTGCCTTCGGCTCAGGTCATGATCCCAGGGTCCTGGGATCGAGTCCCACATGGGGCTCTCTGTTCAGCGGGGAGCCTGCTTCCCTCTCTCTCTCTCTCTCTGCCTGCCTCTCTGTCTACTTGTGATCTCTCTGTAAAATAAATAAATAAAATCTTAAAAAAAAATAATGAAGGCTTTCTTTAAAAATAAATAAATAAATAAAACTTAGAGAATGAATATTGGCTGGACCTGATTGATTAAGCCTTTTATATATTTATTTTCTAAAAATTGAATGAGTCTTTTATTTTGAATTAATGCAGATCTGCAGAAATCATACTTTGATTCATTTACAAAACTATGGGCAGAGACATAAAATTAGCCCAATATAATTATTGATAGAATTGAAAACAATTTAAATAATATTTTCACCTCCAACCTAATCATTAGACATAAAAGAGGCTATTAGAGATCTGTTAATTGGTTTTCACTGAGTATTGGGGTATTAAGTATAGGTCATAGTTGGAACTGCAGGGCCATAAGAATCTCATGAGGTCACTAAGACCGTAGAGTTAAATCTGTTTTTTTGTTTGTTTGTTTGTTTGTTTTCCTATTCCTGTCCTAAAATTTCCTTATCTGGTTTTTTTTTTTTGTTTTTGTTTTTGTTTTTTTTACCTCTGTTTTCTTCTTCTGAATTCCCAAAGGTTTATATAATAAAGAAATGGTACTTGATATACCTACAATGATAATGGGTCAGGATAATATTTTGAGATATTAATATTTGTTTCATTCTGCTTGTATCTTCTCTCATGAAGTGATTAGGTCCCTGGTGTGACTGCTTCAGGGGTAGTGTGATTGCTTAGTGATAGAGCATTTTTTTTCTTTCTTTATGAAAAGCTATACTCTTTTATGGATTCAGGCTGATGGGGAGGGGGAAAAAAAATGGAAGACTAGTACTTTTGAGAAGAGGGAGTAGAGAAAAGTAGACATAATCTCCTAAGACTAGAAAGGAGATGGTGGAATGTGCTCCCTACAAAGACCAAACCAATGACTAAGCCCTAACAGTACCCACTGCTACAGACTACCAGCATCTGTCAAGATGTAGGCCCATGTCAAGCACAGGATCTTGTGTAATGTGAACAATGAACTGTAGTCATTCTTTTTCTTTTTTTTTTTTTAAAGATTTTATTTACTCATTTGACAGACAGAGATCACAAGTAGGCAGAGAGGCAGGCAGAGACAGAGAGAAGGGGAAGCAGGCTCCCTGCTGAGCAGAGAGCCTGATGCAAGGCCTGATCCCAGGATCCTGGGATCATGACCTGAGATGAAGGCAGAGGCTTTAACCCATTGAGCCACCCAGCCATCCAATTGTAGTCATTCTTGACCTTATACCAGGAGGTCCTTCTCAGTGTGGAATGGCTAAGTAATATGCCATTGTGTGTATGTGTATATCTCCTGCCTTTGTCCATTCATCTACTGTGGAATACTTGGGTTGCTTCTGTATCTTGGCTATTGTAAATAATGCTGCAATAAACATTGGAGTGTTTTTATCTTCCTTGGGTAAATACCCAGTAGTGGAATTACTATCCAGAAATACTGGATGTAGTTCTATTTTTAATTTTTTGAGGAATCTCCATACTGTTTTCTACAAGTGGTTGCACCAATTTACATTCCCATCAATAGCACTAGCGTTCCTTTTTCTCTACATCCTTGCCAACATTGTTATTTCTTCTTGATATGAATTGTTTAATATTATATTTCTCTGTCCCATATGCAGCTGATGAGAATACTGTGATATTTTGTGTGTGACTCAGAACCACAATTTGAAACAGAAAGCAAAGCAAAAAATAGGCATCCAACATAGTTATGAAACAAGGCTGCTCTGTGCAGCATCTTTTGTATTAATGCCATCTCAGAGGAAGGATATGTTAATTAATTTGTCTTTTTAGTGAAATAAGTGCCTTCCTTCAATCTCCTTGTTCTCAGGAGAAATATTTGTTTCTAACAACACACAAGAGTTCTTAGATGTAGGCACAGTCACCTTTCATTTTGAGGGCATTGGGCAATAGATGGGGAAAAGGGTTTTTCCGAGCCCTAAAAAAAGTCTTAGTCCTGAGAATGAATACTTAGGGTTATAGGTATCACTGTGCCAGCAGTGAACACCAGATCTCAAGTGACAGGGATTCTCATCAGTTCTTTATTACATTTATATTTTTTGTGTTTGTGATTTTTGAGGCCCTCTAAAGGGATCCTGTACAGGGGCCCCCAGTGTAAGGACAGAAACAGACCCCGTAAAATAAGAAGAAAATCAGGTATGGGATCTTTCTGGAACTTAAGAAAGATTTTGACATTATAATTCCATCAGCAGCTATTTAAAAATGGTTTAAATTGTGCCTAGATTGGTGATAAATTTATAGATAAATGCTTCTCTTATCCTGGCCAAAAAACAAAACAAAACAAAACAAAAAAAACCAGCAACAAAAAACAAAAAACCTAGAAACAAAAACAAAAAGGAAAACCAACACATACACTTAATGATAACTTCTTTAAGGCCCAAGGGACAGCAGGGAGCAACAGGGAAGAGTTGGAGCCCACTGTGAAACAGCATATGGACCTGCTGGACAAGTGGTCAGAGATGGATAGCTTTTGGAAAGCCCAGGATTTTAAGTTAAGTAAGGGAATCGTGTTGGGGAGGAAAATGCATTTAGTGGCATTAGTTAGGTAATGAGAAATAGCTTTATTATGATCAAAATGGGCTACTAAGAATGCAAATACAAGCTTCTTGCCTGTATATGCTAAAAAACAAAACAAACAAGCAAAAAATGTAATCACCCAGGTTTCCTTTTATTCTCAGCATGACCTGGAGTATTGAGTTAGCTGTCCTGAATAGTAACAGTGGAGGATAAGATGGATATGACTCACGAGGCTCACAGTCTAGTTATACATGTTAAATCAATTACTTTCCGTGTGATTTGCTCTAAAGAAGGGCATTTTTCCTCTTCTACTTCCAGCTCTGTTGCCAAAATTCTCATTAGGGTTATATATTATGTCTTTAATAAAAGATACCTCTCAAAATACAAACAGTGTATGAAAAGTATAAAACATTATCAATATAAGCTACAAATGCCAGAGTGGTATGAAAGGGACTTTCTGGTTTTATACCACAAAATATTTGAGGGACTGGATGAGGAAGTAACTAGTAATCATCTAGCATAACTGAGGTAGAGGACAGGTAGTATGTGATGGAAAGTGGGGAAGCCCACAGAAGCTCAAGCATGCAGGCCCAGGTGGTTGTCTAAAAGTAGGTAATAGTGTTCTTGTTTCTCTTGTTTAAATGGGAGACTTAATCAAGAAAGAGGATCTTTATCTAACAGAAAAATTGGCCTGTTTTTCTTGTGTTTATAAACTGAAATCTCTTGATTTACAAAAAAGACTTTATGATGAGTTAAATATTTTTGAAAGTTTAAGTATGTTCTCCTTTTCTCATTTGTAAAGATTAGTAGTTGCTTTAGGATTGCTTTGTTTCTTGGTACGGACTTCATTAAATGAAACATCCTTAATCATTTATTTTTCTTTATGTTTATGCTGCTTACAAAGAGGGTTTCTGCATTCTGTCTCAGTGACACTAAGATATCCTTTTTCTGATCTCTCTCTCTATATATCTATATATATGTGTCTATGTCTATGTCTATGTCTATGTCTATGTCTATGTCTAACTCTCTCTCTATATATATATATGCAAGAAAGGAGATCTTTGTCATTAAACTAGTCTGGTGGATCCCAAAGTATGATCCCAAGACCTGCAGCATCGGTATTACCTGGAATCTTGGTTAGGAATCTGTAGTCTCCACCCCAGACATTCTGGGGTTAGGCCCAGCAATCTGTGTTTTAACTAAACTTCTAAAGGATTCTGAACCATTGGTCTAGCTGAACTTTTACAGCTCCAGATCAGGAAACAGGCTCAAAGCAAGATGGTGCTAGTCCCCTAGTTTTCAGATGTCCACTCTGGTGCTTTTGTCACTGTGCTGAGCTTCATTCATGTCAAGAACACAGTTGTTACGTTCTGGTGGATCCTGGACTTTCCAGTCCTCCATAGACACTCCAAAGCTAGCAGAAACTTCTCATAGTATAACAGGACAATTTTATCTCTTTTTAGTCAGTTAGATTTCTTACAATTTTTATTTGCAAATCTAAAATCTTTTAGCCCAAGGAGCAGAAGAGGAGATGAAGCATGGGGGTGAAACAGGATAATAAGGCAACCTTTTTTTTGAATGAAAACAAAGTGATGCCCGAGGGAATAGCAAGTTAATGTGAGGTAACTAGAAATTATGATGTGACCAAGCTGAGACTTTGAAACCACTCAGAAGAGCTCTGAATCATGAAAGAAGAGAAGAGACAGAGTCTTGAATATCTAAAGATGAAAGCAAATTTGAAAGCAACTGACAAGAATTCCCCTAGTGATGGGAATTCTGAATAAGACTTTCAGGATGTCCTGACAAAGCCAAAGCATTTGATTACACAGATTCTTCCCAGAAATTTTGTTTTCATGCTCAGAAACAGAAAACCAATGGGCTGGAGTCCTCAGTGAATCTCTGAATCTTCCCAGGTGAGGAGGGGAAGTTGGCATGACAGCATTTAAAAAGAGACGATCTGGTTTATCCTTGAAGGAAGGTGGATAAGTGAACCTTAGCCCATATTTGTAGTCTAGTCATTTGAGATTGGAAGAAGCAAGGAACACTTCTAGGCAGCTCCTGCCTGTGGTTTATGGCAAGCACAGCTATTTTGGGGAGTCTCAGCTTTCTATTACAGTTCCAGTGTAGACCTCATTTCAACCCTTCCAACCTCACTTCCTCTTTTCTTATACATGTTCATGTATATCTAAATACTATATAATTATCCTAAATGTGCGTCTAGGTGCTTTAATCCTGTCTCTTGCCACGCTTCCCTTAATCCCATAATCAACCTTTTCCTGCAGTATTGTTCTTCTATAGAGCTGGTCTCCACAAAGGCAGACTGAAAAGGGACCTTCTTGGTATGGCTTGAGGGTTGATCCTCCAAGAGCTCTCCTTGCCTTATCATTTAGAAAGGCATGTAGAAATAAGTCATGCAGAAGATATTGTATAATAATCTCATTTTGTACAACCTACAAAGCTGCTGAAATTTAAAGCCTCCAGTGTTTTACTGTACATCACAAGGATTTGGAGGTATTAGTTGGGCTGCTATGTCTCTGGAACAAATAATGAAGCTTAGGAGAGAGCAAGAGAAATATTACTGTAGCTTTTAAGTTTTTTCTTAAAATTGTTTAGCATCATTGAACTGAAAGGAGCCTCAAATTCACAGTCTTAATGTCACATTAGCATATCCTTTTCATTTTATAAACTACATTTAATTTATTTTTCCACAGGGTTAAGGTAGTGATCATTATGAAAACATTTTTCTTTTTCATCTGCAATAAAGAAAGCAACATCTCAGACACAGATGTAGGTCAGTAGTCATGGTAATAACTTATTCTATGGAATGATAGAATAATGTCAGTTTTTCTGAGAAGGGAAAAGTTCAGGGATGTGGAACTGAGTAGTAAAGGAGAAACAGTCACAGGATCAGAAAGGCCAAATGACTGATACGGTTTTTCAGACATTGCATAGGATTGTTTCCTGTGGAACTTCACATCCATATGTCAATTAAACTCTGATTTATGTCAACATTTCAGATTTTGCTAAATGTCATTACTTTGTCAAATGCAAGAGAGAACTTGCGTAGTGATTGGAACTCAAATTTTTATAAGAGATTTTGAACTACTTTGGAAAGTTAGAGAACTTTAAGAATTTGGGGGAAACTTGAGTTATATATTATGAAAAAAAAAAAAAAAAGCTGGGCTTTTGCTGCTTCCCCTGTGCCATACTTACACTAAACACTTAGGATTAAATGTTCTCTTCTTTTTGAGTGGTCACTGCATTTAGATACATTCACCTTCACCTATGATTGTATTTTGATTCCCTCTTTGAGTAAAAATTGACTCCCCAGTTGATTCTCTTCTCTCTTTTTTTTTTCCTAAGATTTTATTTATTTATTTGACACAGAGAAAGAGATCACAAGTAGGTGGAGAGGCAGGCAGAGAGAGGAGGAAGCAGGCTCCCCACTGAACAGAGAGCCAGACATGGGGCTTGATCCCAGGAACTTGGGATCACGACCCGAGCCAAAGGCAGAGGCTTTAACCCACTGAGCCACCCAGGCGCCCCCAGTTGATTCTCTTCTGCAGTTGGTTTTACCTCTCCTTATCAGACTTTCCACATTACATCTCCCATATTGAAAAATAAAGGGATGACCGTCAAGAGTTAGCTCAGATTAACGATGCCTTCTATCTTGTAAAGGACTGTCTGGCATTTTGTGGAATTTAGGGGAAGCCATTCAGCAGGGGCCAAAGAGATCACTTCCACATGGCCAAAGGGACAACGGGCAAGGTAGATGGCAAGGAGGAAGTGGCTCAGTTCTTGGAAGACATGTTGGTGGGAGTTTAGGCAAGGGCACAGTGAAGGTTAGGCAGGAAGAGAAGAAGTATTGAATAGTCAGTATATTTTCTGATAACTTGCTTGCTGAAGTCTAATTGCAGTTTGATGCATGCTTGTTTGGGAGATTTAGCAGATATAGCTAATTATTATTTGATTACAATGTGATGCTCACCATTGATTGTTTGCATCTGGTCCGAAAATCTCACATCATTCAGAAGAGGTAGAAAAGGATTATGGAAATGTATATAAAAATGGTCCCTGAAACCTTGAAAAATATTCAGTTGTTGCTTCTAGATTAATATATCATGAGACCTACAAAGACATTTTAACCCAGCAGGGCCTGACATCCAGATTTGTGGGTTTTGTCCAAGGAAAGGTAAGAGTGGACAGTTTATTTGCTCATTACAAGTTCTTTAGAGAAGTTGGAAAGGGTTTGAGGAAGGTTTTTCTGTGTTTAACTTATTAGAGGGGGCGAATTGTTTTCAAACAGGATAGAAGTATATTGGATAATATGTCTTGTCCCCAAACTGATATTCCTCAGTCATTGTGGGGAACAGCTTCCTACATATGTAACCTAATAGCAGGAGGCTCAGGTATCTATTTCCTCTTGCTTTCTTCTGTAGGAGACTTTTCTGCCACAGACTTTCAGAACTCTTGGGAGAAACCATTTGGACATTCTTGGTCATGTATGAACCTTTAGTTCCAAGTCGCTGATGTCCCTTGACAAATGGAGGCACTAGAGTCAATGGATAAGGGCTCCTTTTCCTCTGCCTTTGGCAGACAGTGATGCGGTGCCTTCTACAATGATGAGATGTCTGTGCAAAGATTCCCAATAGTATCAAGTCCCAAATCCCCACTGTGGGAATCTGCTTGAAAATACACCACCCGGTTGGTTTTCTCTTCCACTTTGTTCCTCTTTTCCTTGACCTTCACTTCTTCTGTTCTTCTAGGGACGGTTTTCCAAAATAAATAAACCACACAGAAGCCCTTTTTTCGAATCTGTTCCTTGCAGACGTTCAGACTAAGACATTTGGTATTAGAAGTAGCCCCAGAAAATAAACCCTTAGAATGAGATTCTGAAATGGTATGGAAGAGATGACTCCACTGGTGTGTTGAATAGGGAAATGATAATTCTGTGGATTTGGTAGACTCATATTTACTTTAATTTTATTTATTTATTTTTTAAAAAGATTTTATTTATTTATGCAAAAGAGATTGAGGAAGAAAGAGGGAGAAAAGCACAAGAGTACAAGTGGGGTTGGTGGGGGTGGGCGGCAGACAGAAGAAAAATCAGGTGCTTCCTGAGCAGGGATCCTGATATGGGACTCGATCCCAGGACTCTGGGATCATGACCCCAGCCAAAAGCAGACGCGTAACTGACTGAGACATACAGGTGTCCCTATATTTACTTTTATTATCCCACAGATTATCCAGGGAATTATAGACCCACCCTGTGCTAATTTCCTTGATTCTTGAGTACAAAATTGGAGTAGATACTCGGAGTAGTGGTGGGATCCACATATTAATTCTATGATCTGTGGATCAGATTATGATTGGAAAGAAAAATGATAGGAAAGATAGGAAAAAATTATGATAGGAAAGAACAAAGAGAAGCCTCTGACTCCTCCTCCCAGAACAATACAAATCAGAGCCAACACTGTATCCCAACAGTAATTGGATAGATTAATGCCACCCAACAAGACCTAAGGCACATAGTGATTATGATTCCCATTCATTTTACCATTTATTTAATCTGAATCACCCTTGAAACAGCCAGAGGAATCATGACATCTGTCACCTACGCCATGTAACCCGGGAGATCCAACAGTGCCATGAAACATGTGTTGGTTAAACATGCTGTGTGGGTTTGCTGACAAGCTCCAAGAAGAAGACTGCATTGCAGACCCCTGTGATTCTGGTGTACGCCAGTGCCTTCTATTGCAGAATCTGTTCCTAAGCCAAGATAGGGAGATAGTCACAGAAGGCCAAGAATGGAGAGAGAAAAATATGGATGCAGTAGCAAGGGCTGAAGCATTGAAGGTATGCTATCATGTACAAACTTGCCTACCCTCCCGGAAAAAAAAAAAAAAGTAAATCTGTGAAGCCAAGAGGCTTAAATTTCTCTCTCTGTGTTGTTATATCCGTTAATGCGGATTATAATGTGACATTCTATAGGAAGAACAAGAATTGTGCCTGATTTTCATTAAATATTAGTTTTTATTATTCTTATCATTGATGACTAATTAGATTGAGTATATTTCATAGTAAATATGAATAAAATGTTAGAACAAGTTTTGTTTTAAATGGTCACTTTGTGCAGCAGAGATCATAGTACATGGCTTGGAAATAGATCCCAAATTTCCTAAAGGACCTTTCTTTCCAGGTGCAAAGGGGTAACATCTTAAACAAAAGTTACTGAGACACCAGTCATTTTCTCACATCAAATATTTCTTCCTCTATTTACACAGTGGAACTATAGGAATTAATTACTTCAGGAAAATAGTGATGTTACTAAGGGAAATGTCAGACATTGAATGACTTTAGTCTATTATGCCAAATTTTACTTTTTTTACACACACACACACACACAAGCTCTATGCCTCACATGGGGCTTGAACTCATGACCCTGAGATCAAAAGTCACATACTCTATCAACTGAACCCTGCCAAATTTTACTTTTGCTCATTTTTTTAAATCCTTCCTGGAGCCCTGGGCATTCATATTCTTAGACTGAGTAACACCTCAGGTTATTAAGTGATTGAGCTGCTTCTGGCCTACAATGTTCTCATTCAGCAGCTGGATTATGGGTCCTTTACTACCCTCAGAGAGTCTTTGAAGAAAATGCTGACAAAGACCATTATTAGAGAAGTAGTTGGGGATAGAGGGTGAAGCAGGGAGTCTCAAATGGTAACAGGAAAGACAGAGCTAGAAGATTACTTGTTGGGTAAAATATCTTGGATACATGCCTTTTTATTCCTATTTCTTCCTTTTGTATTCCTATTTATGACTTGTCACCTTCAGCGACAAAGTGGTTTTTAAAACACCTTTGAATACATTATCTTTTCTTTGCTCTTTCTGTCCTTAATATGCATGAACAGGAAAATAATTATGTTTTACCACCAACTAGGTGAGATGAGATAAATGAGGTAATAGCTTTGAAACATTTGAAAAGTTAAAAGCTACACCAAAGTAGGTTCTGTAAGAATTTAATATTGTATATAATACAGTGATAAAAATGTTCTTATACTGTCTCCTTCACAGAAATTTTTATTATATACTGTTCACATTATTTTCAAAGAGTTGAATCTCCCCTGAATTTTTCCCTCACCCACAGTTGATTTTATATTCTTCTTCCTTTATACTTTTTTTTATTTTGCAATGATAAAAAATAGTGTGGTTGAGAAATGCCTTAGATTGTGATCCCTTAGAATTCACCTTTTCTTGCTAGAGAAGACATCGGACACTTTGGTTATGATCCTGTGCCTAAGTTTTATTACAATTTTAATGCTAGAGAAAACGCTCTAGTAGGCTAATTCAGGGAACCATTCTTGGTAGGAATAGTTTATAGAATAGCGTAACAACAAGGTAATAATTATAAAACCGATGCAAAAAGAAAAAGGAAATCTGGGTAAAGATTACTAGACTCTTGACTAAGGAGCAACTGCTGTATGGTCATTAGATTACCACTTTCCCAAATCAAGTTTTAACTATATTATCATCAAAAAGGTATTTTAAAAATTATCAGAAATGCTTATTTCTGCCCCCAAACTGGTTAAAAATTGCAATATTGTTTCCAGGTTTAGGGAAAAGAAATATCTTTACATATCTGAATTTTTCAATGTATTTCTTCCTCTGGTCATATAGTGACTATTCAGTCCTCACAGAAACTGTTGCATAAATTGTGAATTTTTAAAATCCTATGAAAGTATGTTTACTTTTTAAATGTGTACTGAACTGCTAGGGAAAAAAAATCTACTAGATGAGAAAAAACGTGATTTTATTCTATTTATTCTATTTTGACCAGAATCATAGTTACACAGTTATTTTTTATTATGTTTGTACGGTGTTCATTTTTCTTTGTTTTTTGGAGGGGGGTGTTGAGCAAAATGAAAAGGATTATGGCAACAAAAACACACTTAAAGGAGATATATATTTCTTATTTGGCATAGTTGAATTGTCTCTGGCAGCAGTGACAGTTTTCTGTACTTCAAGGTCAAAGCACATTTTGAGGTTAAGAGTCAGAGTGGGGCAAATTCAATGGGATTTAATCCATAAATCTCATTGGCTTTAATCCACACCATGAAACATGGGAGAAGATTATTCTAAGGAGGATGGCAGCCAGTTATTTTTCTACGTATTTAAGAATAAAATAGGAAAGATGTTTGCCTAAGTTAAGACTGGATATTAAGGACATCATTGTAAAAAACTCTTAAAATGGGATTAGGGGTTGAGAAACGTCTTCTTTAAAGATGCCAAAAATTAAAATGTAAGTTAAAGCACTTTTTGGATGGAAGGGAAAAAAGTTATTTTTAAAGCTGATTTAAGGAAATTCCAAGAATGCCTCAGAAGTCTCAGTTCAAAGCAGCAGAGGTATTGGGGAACCCCATAAGGGGAAAGGACCCTTGAGGAGTCTGAGAGAGTCAGAATGAGCTGAGCAATTAAAAGAAAAGGAGTGAGAACAGCATGGCCAGAGGGTCTGAGGGGGATAATGTTTCCTAAGTACCTTATTAATTGAACATAAAATGCATTCTGTAATATGGTATGGAAGTCACTGGAAGGATCAATTGCAGTCAGAAAGAGGCCTTTTTTGTTTGGATGATTGTTTGATAAGCCTGAAAATGAGATCCCCTTCTCACCAAGTAGCATGCCTGAGTAACAATAGCACTGTAATGAGCATCTTTGTGAGATTAATTTTGGTAGGACTTCTGGGCAGAATGCTGTATTTTTCCAACAAAGAAGAGTATTCAGAGGTGATACAGTGGTCAGAAAAGATGGAATAACCCATAATTTTCAGAGAATGGTAGGTTAAAAATTATCATTCAAGCATGTCTTTTTCTTCTCCATGTTTCATGTAGAATCAGTATAAATTCTCTTTCCCGCTCCTCTCAAAAATTTTAGTAGGTCATACATCACTCACTCCTACTACACACAGATTCAGATGAACCATTGCAGTAGTTAACAGATTCTTTATGGGAACCAGGTGGGAACTAGGCCACTTAGTAGGGCCGTGTACCTTTTGGACATTAATCTTTTTTAAATTTTATTTTAATTTTTTCAGTGTCCAAGATTCATTGTTTATGCACCATACCCAGTGCTCCATGCAATATGTGCCCTCCTTAATACCCACCACCTGGCTCACCCATCCCCCTCTCCCTTCCCAAACCCTCAGTTTGTTTCTCAGAGTCCACAGTCTCTCATGCTTCATCTCCCCCTCCGATTTCCCCCAATTCACTTTTCTTTTCCTTCTCCTAATGTCCTCCATGTTGTTCCTTATGCTCCACTAGTAAGTGAAACCATATGATAACTGACTTTCTCTGCTTGACTTATTTCACTCAGCATGATCTCCTCCAGTCCTCTCCATGTTGATATAAAAGTTGGGTATTCATCCTTTCTGACGGAGGCATAATACTCCATTGTATATATGGACCACATCTTCTTTATCCATTCATCTGTTGAAGGGCCTCTTGGCTTTTTCCACAGTTTGGCGATTGTGGCCAATGCTGCTATGAGCATTGAGACATATGGCCCCTCTTTTCACTACATCTGTATCTTTGGGGTAAATATCCAGTAGTGCAATTGCAGAGTCATACATAGGATATTAATTTATTTTTTTTTTTTAATAATGTTGATTCTTAAAGTTACTGAGGGCTTGGGGCACCTGGGTGGCTCAGTGGCTTAAAGCCTCTGCCTTTGGCTCAGGTCATGATCCCCTCCCAGGATGGAGCCCCACATTGGGCTCTCAGCTTGACAGGGAGCCTGCATCCTCCCAACCCCGCCTGCTTCTCTGCCTACTTGTGATCTCTCTCTCTCTGTCCAAAAAAAAAAAAAAAAATTATTGAGACCTTTACATGTGGAAATGAAAGGAACAGGTTTGACTTTGGGGGCAATGTAGAGAACAATTTTGAGGTTATAGGAGTGGTACAGGTTTTAAAGGGCTTGTGCAGGAATCTAGATAAGAGAAGTGACTGCTACTGGGTTCTTAATAGAATGGAGGATGAAGTTATCTACTACAGGTGAAGGGTTGAGGATGGAGGTGATCAGAGTAGTTACTAAGAGGAATGGGAGGGCATGACTGAACTGAAGGGCTTCAACACTTGTGGTGCCTTAAATTGAACACAACCCAAGGAAGTGATCAGAGAACTCAGTGTTACTTATTACAAATAGGGGGACAGGGAGATAGCTCTCAAACACTGTCTCTCCATGGGGTTAATACAGGAAGCTTTTATAAAGTGGATTTGAGGGTGGGGGCAGGGAACATGTGTATACATTAAAGAACTTCCGCATATTCTATGCAGCAGTTGGGTTCAGCTGTAGGGTACCTAGCATCCTATAATACATACTTACTACATTCAATATATGTTAGAGAACTCCTCCAATTGGAGGAGATCTTAGTATTATGAGCTAAAGGTAATGTTAGGACCACTTGGGGGCTCATTGAGCTCCAGAGCTCCACACTGACTCAGACTGGCTCATGTGAGGGGCTGTCTGGTAAAATGCCTAGCTGAGTGTCTCCATGGTGGGCACTGCTGGTTCTTTAAAACAAAACACATTCCTTACATGCTTGTTTGTCTTCCACTTCCTCCCTTCTGCTGGTAGCTTTCAGGCTTCTGGTCTGAGTAACGTCCAGAAGCATCCCTGCTAACAAGAGGAAGGTGATTGGAACTCTGCTAGCCCCCATTCTGTGTCATTTGTGTCCCTGTTGGGGAGTAAGAATTCCTGCCCCCTCAAAGGTCCTCCTAGCTGGACTGAGAAACAAATTGATATGAGACACATTAACAGGAGAAAATCTAATTTAATAAGCATGTATGTATGGTGAATCCACACAAACATGGAAAATCTAAAGACAGGCAAGATGAGGGCTCTATGTCATTCTGAACTAAGGAGTGGGGGCTAGGGGTCTGAGACTTCAGAGGAAAGGAATGTGCTTCACATGGTGGTAAGAGGAGCAGATGCTTGGTACTTAGATGTTTGACTTATTGTAAATTTGAGTCACTCAGATAAAATTTATCTCTGGTAATAACCCTTATTCCGGGGAAATACCCCATTTTGGATTTTTCTGTTTGGTTAAGGGAGGGACAAAAGTTTCTCTTGAACCTGCAGGGTCTTAAGAACCTTCAGCTCAAAATAATCCACATGCCAATGTAGTAGGGGCTGTGGGTAGCTCTCCTGAACCTTTATCCCCTTACTGTGCAGGGATGACCTTGACTTTCCTGCCATCCTGAGCAAACAGAAGGCATCATCCCAAGTCCTCTGTGTACCAGGACTCCTTTGAGCACCCTAGCCTTCTGTGCTTGCTTTCTGCTTTGCTTCTTTTCCCAGGTTGGGCCTTTAGTTGAAAATTAGTGGTCTCATAGAGGTGACTCTTCTCTAAAACCAGCCCCTTCCTCTTGCTGGAAAATTATAGTATCTCTGGGAGAGCTTATATCACATTTTAATTTTTCTCCCATGTTCAGCACATAATAGATACACATTGAGGTCTGAAACAAGGTGACTGCCAAGTATCTTATCATCTGTATACTTGCTTCTAGCAATCAGCATGCTCAAGCATTCATTATCCTAAAACAAAATTCCTTAGCTGAGTCCTGCCTAGTGCACTCCAGCTCTCTCTGCTTCTCTTCAGGACCAAATGGCTCTTCCAGCAGCATGCTCTCCATCCCTCTACCTTCACTCCTCAACCCTCCTGGCCATCTTCCTTTACCATCATTCCCCTGAAAACTGCTCTCACTTTGATCACCATATTTTTTATTGGATCATTTTTTTTTAAAGATTTTATTTATTTATTTGACAGGCAGAGATTACAAGTAGGCTGAGAGGTAGGCAGAGAGAGGGGAGGAAGCAGGCTCCCTGCTGAGCAGAGAGCCAGATGCGGGGCTTGATCCCAGACACTGGGATCATGACCTGAGCTGAAGGCAGAGGCTTTAACTCCCTGAGCCACCCAGGCGCCCCTGATCATCATTTTTTTATTTATCCATTCTGTTCATTCATTCTGCTAAACTTGGGATTCTTTTCCTCCTGTATTTCCTCATTTTCCCTCTTTTTTGCAGGCATGCTGTTTTTATTTCAGTGTTCTTACTACCCTCTTTCCAAAAAGACAATAAGTCTCTCTTTATTTTCTGGCTTTTACTTCTATGATATTCAAAAGTGATGTTTGCACAAGGTTAAAATCAAGCGTATGGTTTCTTCGTATGGTTGCTAAATTGGCTTTTTGTCATAATCTGCATTTTGACTATTCAAAACAATTTTCTCATCTTGATTTTAAGCACTTATTTCTGCTTAGAAATAATTTAAATTGTTCCTAGTAACTGGAAACATGCTCTATTAAATTTCACTTGACTTAATGAAATGTTAATTCTCCTAGACTTACTACATTTATTTTATTTCATTCAGTGTTCAAACAAAGTATTAGTTCCTTGAAAGTTCTTAAAGTTTCTTTTCAATAAATGAATTAAAGTGCTTACTCTGAATGAACAGCAGTTACATTACACATTTAAGGAAGAAAAGTGCTGATGTATTTAAAATCTTTTATTGAAGTTACAGCTGCCCCTCTTGGCTTTAAAAAAACACAATGTTATTATGTGGATTGTGAATACCAAGATATTGTTCTAGGAAAAGAAAAGCTAAGAATGTTAGTAGAAAATTGTATTTTTATAGTATGGTAATTAGATTTCCAATTTTTTGTAATTTTTTTAGTTTTTTGCACAGATGAAACTTCTTACTTTAATATCAAGAGATTATAAGGAGATAACTTGTAAAATAGCATCACTTTTCAGATTTTTCAAGTAACTAATTGCTATTATCCTCTTCCTTTAAGGATTCACTGTGATCTATGATATCAAATCTGCTTTTACAAAAATTACTTTTTACATCGCATTTGACTTGCAAAATGTACTGTTTATAATTGAAACGCTGATGGGTGTAATTTAAAGTATATCAGAACACTTTCTCTTTAGAGATATATCTTCAAATTCTTGCCATGGTTTATAATGCCCTGTAAGATTGGGGCCTAACTTACTGTACCAGTTTGGGTCCTCTGGAGTTGGAAATGCAGAAAACAAATAAATAAAGGGGAGAGAGAACAAGAGTAGTAATAGGAGGAAGGATGGAGGATTGGATAGGAAGAGCCTCAGACTGTGGTGTGACTCTGAGAACGTCTTAGCTACCCAGTGGTGAATTCTAAGGCCCCAAATCCCCTTTAAAGGAGTTATTCATTGAGCAGAAATGCTTGGGTTCCAGTTATTGGTGACACTGCTTTGGAGGAGCATGTCTTTGGCCTGAATGCTTTGGTGGATCCCAAAGTCCCCACAGCTGGAAAATGTCCCCTATCTCTGGCTTATCTTTTCATTTTTCTTATAGCATCATTCAGAGGGAAAATATTTTTATTTCGATGAAGTTCAGTTTATTGATTTTAATTCTTTTATGGATCATCGTTTTGAGGTTTGTATTTAAGAAATTTTTTGCCTAATCCAAGGGCACATCAATTTTATCCTATCTTTTTCCAGAAGCTTTACAGTTTTAGGTTTTACATTTAGGTCCTGGGTTAATGTTGAGCTAATTTTGTTTATGGGCAATGTGTAGGGATCAAGGTTATCTTTTTTGCAGATGGATGCCTATTTGTGCCAGAATCCTTTCTCAAAAGATAGCCTATTACCACTGAATTGCTTTTGTACCTTAGACAAAAATCAAATGATCATATATAGGAGGATCTATTTATGGAATACATTCTCTATTGATCTCTGTGTCTATACTTTTATTGATATCACACTGTACTGATTTTTTATACCACACTGTATTGATTTTTCTCTTTGTAATAAATCTGGACATTAGATAATGTGAATATTCCAATTTTTCAAAATTGTTTTGCGTATTTGAGTTCCTTGGCTTCCTATATAATTTTTTCTTTTCTTTTTTTTTTTTTAAGATTTATTTATTTATTTAACAGACAGAGATCACACATAGGCAGAGAGAGAGAGGAGGAAGCAGGCTCCCTGCTGAGCAGAGAACCCGATGTGTGGCTCGATCCCAGGACTCTGGGATCATGACCTGAGCCGAAAGCAGAGGCTTTAACCCACTGAGCCACCCAGGCGCCCCATATATAATTTTTTGAATCAAAAAATTATATAATTTATTTGAAACAAATAAAAAATTTTTATTTATTTATTTATTTGTTTGTTTGTTTTTAAAAGATTTTATTTATTTATTTGACAGAGAGAAATCACAAGTAGATGGAGAGGCAGGCAGAGAGAGAGAGAGGGAGGGAAGAAGGCTCCCTGCCGAGCAGAGAGCCCGATGCGGGACTCGATCCCAGGACCCTGTGATCATGACCTGAGCCGAAGGCAGAGGCTTAACCCACTGAGCCACCCAGGCGCCCCAGCTTTTTTATTTAAAAAGATTTTTGCTGGAATTCATATTGGGGTTGTTTTGAATCTATGGATCTAAATGGAGACAACTGGCATCTTAACATTATTGAGAGTTCCAGTTCATGAACATGGTATATCTCTCAGTTTATTTAGATATTTTCAAATTTTTCATTAATTTTCAACATACATATCTTGTGTGCATTTTGTTAGATTTATACCAGTTATTTTATTATGGTGCTATTTTAAGTGGTAATTTTTAAAAATTCAGTGTTATTTTATAGAAATACAGTAGTGAGTGAGTGTGTGTGTGTGTGTGTGTGTGTGTGTGTCTATGTCTGTGAATTAGTCTTGTATGCTGTGACCTACCAAACCCATTTATTAGTTCTAATAGACAACTATGTTTTATTTGAATAGAAATAATTTTATTTATGTTTTTTCATTCTATATTATTAACTTTCTTGTTCTTGCCTTATTGCACTAGCTAGGACAACTATTATGCAGCAAATAGGAGTGATGAGTGCAGTGATCCTTGTCTTGTTCCTGATATTAAGGGGAAAGCACTTAGTCAATTGCCATTAAGAAAGATGTTAGCTATAGGTTTACCATAGATGCCTTTATCAGGTTTTGGATGTTCCTATTGTTAGTTTCCCGAATTAGTAGCATGAAAGCATGTTAAATTTTTAAAATGCATTTTATTGCAGTTATTGCAGTATCACGATGATTATAGTAAGATAAAAAGGAAAGAAATGGTCCCATACAGATTTCATGGTCAAGCTTATTTTCTTTACCCTAATATGTAAGAAACCTCATGATCTGATTCCTGCCTATGTCCCTTTAATCATCTCTTATCATTCCCCATGTGCACCTTCAGTTGTTCTAGAACAAGGAATTACTTGCATTTTTCTGAATATATCATGTTCTTATTTAGCCATATTTATAGTGAACCCTGTGCTAAGCCACCAAGACTTCTGTGAGGCCTGCAAGACCTATTTCCTCATCTAGGAGTGCTGGTGGAAGACAGACCTCAGGTGTCAGCCCTCCCAGGAATTACCTCTTAATACAGACATCTGCCTTATAGAAGACCATGTCACCTTCCCTAGAATAGACTGTGTCTAAAACAGGATCATTAAGATTCAACTCTCTCATCCTAACGATGGGCAGTAACACTATAGGCCCCAGAATTGCAGGTCCCCATGGGTTCAGCTCAGATTCTGTTTGGAATTCATCACAGTTACGGAGAGCAACAACTGGAAAAAGTTTCAGTTTTCCCACAACCAAGAGGCTTCCCAGGACCCCAAACTTTCAGTGCTAAAAGTGGGAAAGTCTTGGGCAAAATAAGATGACTCAATCACCCCAATTTAATAGCCCAACTCCTTTCTCCAAAATCTATTTCCATGGCTTTCCCCCGTAGGTGCTGATTCTGAGGTAGCTTGGTGCTTAACTGCCTTTAAGTAGCTGTTTATCCAGGAGCCTCTCTGCACTAATGAAAAAGAGGAGGACCAAAGAGGGAGCAGGGTGGCCAGCTAGGGAAGCAGATGCATTCCTCCATGAGAAGGAAGGGAGTGGCAGGCCCAGGGTGGTGGAAGCAAAGAGCAAAGAGAAGTAGACAGGTTCATGACTTATTTTAGAGGTTCAGCTAACAAGTCTTACCCGTGGATTGGATTATGGATCCCCTGGGCAGGGCTGAGGATGGGAGCTGCCCTGCTCAGTACTGGGGTTGAGCAGCTAAGTAAATTTTGGCATTATGTATTGAAATGGGAAAGGGAATGATTATTCATTATGTCCTCCATTTAGTATGGGGTAGGTGAACAGAGATTTCAAGTAGGCTTAAAGATCTAGAGCTCTGGGAAAGTATTCATTGGTGTACAGAGTTGGGAAACAGAAACTCCAGATTCCAGTTAAAATCACAGGAGTCTATGAGATCACCAGCACAGAGGGCAAGGAGCAGTGGATCTGAAGCTTTCCTGGATTTGAAGTCCTTTTGAGAATTTGATGACAGTGGAGAATATTCTTTTTTTTTTTTTAAGCACATTCTTATAAATATTTCTGTGTTGGTTTCCTATGGCTTCTATAACAAAGGACCACAAAGTGGGTGGCTTAAAACAACAGAAATTTATTGTCTCATGGTTCTAGAGGCTAGGAGATAAAAATCAGGGTGTTAGCAGGCAACATTCTTCCTCTGAAACATGTGGGAGAAAATCCTTTGTTGACTCTTTCTCCTTTCTTGTGGTGGCTGTCAGTCCTTGGCATTCTTTGCCCAGTAGCTACATCACTCCGAGTTCTACTTTAGTTCTCTGTTGGTATTCTGTCAACCTATCCCTTCTCAGAACACTGGTCATATCAATTAAGGGCTCACCTTACTCCAGTATAACCTCATCTTACCTAATTACTTCTGTAAGAACTGTCTTTTAAGGCACGGGTGGTTAGGATATCAACATACCTTTCTGCAGGGCACAACCCATAACAGTTTCCTGCTTATTTTAAGGATTCAAAAATCCTCGAAGTCCGGTCTCCAGAGGCATAATACAGAACGCATCCACATTTGGAGGATGGGCATAGGAAGAGACAATGGCAAAGAGAATGAGGAGAAACAGGAAGAACAGAAACCTGTGTCCCCTTTCAGAAAGGCCAAGAGAAAGAGATTGATGCAGAGCCATGCTGGGAAAACACTAAGAAGAGTGCCCTGGACACCAAAAGTTCCTCTTGTTGCCCACCAGCAGCTTCACATGGTGCTGCTGATGGTACTAGCAGGGTTAATTCATTTTTTGGTGGGAGAGGGCTTTTTTGGATGTCTGGCATTATTCTAAGCACTTTCCACATATGATATCCTTTAATCCTACAATGACTCTTATTACTGTCCCCATTTTATAAATGAGGAAACCATATAATTCATATAGTTTCTTTATAGTGATAAATCTTAAATGAAAGCCATCCTAAACCTTAGCATGTTTAAATCCCAACTTTTGGCTCCCCTTGTCTGCACATCGCCATTCTTCTCCATTTCAGCCATTAGGTAAATCCTCAAATCATACTTTCTGTGTTTTAAATCCAATCTACTCATCTCTTCTCCTTTCATGTATTACAGAGATTTATTTGTTTCTTTTTTTCTAATCAAACCAGAGGATTTTCAGTGATGTCTATCACCCTTTTCTGCCCTTTTTTAAAGTTAACTTGGTGATCAAATATTATGAATCTCTTGTTTAAAAATCTGCTGGTGGTTTTGCATTGCCCATTGGTAAGAAGGCTGTGATGAGGCTCTTGTATACCTCTCATCTCCTGCTGTTCAGCCCTCCTTTGGCAGCATTCCAGCCACACTGAATTCTGTCCTGTATCTCACTGTTTCCTTTTGCTTTGCCTTGGATGGGTTTTCCTCCTGGCAACTGCTGACCCTTCTTCCGATTTCAGCATCCAAGTCACAGTCACCTTCTCTTTTATGAGGCCTTCTGTGAATCACCAAACCCAAAATGAGGAGGACATAAGCTTTGCCTTCAAACTTCCACTTGATTTTATTGAGGTCTGAGGATGTGAAAGCCACAGGAGACACACAATTCACCTGAATAAAGGATAGAATGATAATGACAGAATGATGCTGACAATAGGTATTTACAGAATTTTAAAGAAGGAAGATTCACATCCTGGTGGAGAACCACTCACTTAAAATCCTATTACACCATTACTGGAAATCACCCCCTCTTTTAAGAAGGGAACTTTTGTAGATATGAGATGAAGCACTGTATGTTTTATTAATACCATTTTTACCCTTTTGCATATTTGGCTTCAGTTTTTATTTTTTTATTTTATTTTTTCAAGATTTTGTTTATTTACTTATTTGACAGAGTGCAAACAGGGAAAGTAGCAGAGGGAGAGGAAGAAGCAGGCTGTTCACTGAGCAGGGAGCCCAATGTGGGGCTCAATCCCAGGACCCTGGAATCATGACCCAAGCCAAAGGCAGACACTTAATGACTGAGCCACCCAGGTGTCCCTGGATTCAGGTTTTTTTTTTTTTTTTTTTAAGGTTTTATTTATTTATTTGACAGAGATCACAAGTAGACAGAGAGGCAGGCAGAGAGAGAGAGAGGGAAGCAGGCTCCGATGCGGGCCTCGATCCCAGGACCCTGAGATCATGACCAAGCAGAAGACAGCGGTTTAACCCACTGAGCCACCCAGGCGCCCCCTGGCTTCAGTTTTTAATTTGCTCTTTTCACTAAGCTTAATTAACCCCAGGTTAAATTATATAGTTTTTAATTGTTCCTATGTATTTTTCTATGTGATCTTTACCTTAAAAATAATGCCTCAATTATGTAACAAAAGCAAGTGACAACAGATTTCTTTAAGAAGTTTACTTTTTAAAAAAATGTTTTTTAAGATTCTTTTTTATTTATTTATTGACAGAGAGATCACAAGTAGGCAGAGAGGCAGGCAGGGGAGAGGGGAAAGCAGGTCCCGGCTGAGCAGAGAGCTCCATGCGGGACTCGATCCCAGGACCCTGAGATCATGACCTGAGCCAAAGGCAGAGGCTTAACCTCTGAGTTAAGCCTGAGCCAAAGGATGAGCCATGTTCATGGCTGAGCCATGATGAGAGCCATGATGAGCCAAAGGCAGAGGCTTAACCTTAACTGAGCCGCTCAGGCGCCCCAGGAAGTTTACTTTTGTTCATTTTCATATTACTCATTTTTCATAATTTAGTATTACTGAGGATAAAGTCTAAATTTCAAATGTAGTATACTCTGTGTTTCTCTTGAATGGGTATTGTTAATTCTTTCTTTAAGACTGTTAATGAAGTGATTTTAGGTAAGACCAAGAACCCTCGAACATTAGAATCTTGCAATTTTAGTAATCTTGAAAATTTAGTATTTTAGTTGCTTAAGTTCTTAGTTAAGTTATATGAAAGGTCTTTTGTTTGTTTGCTCTTTAGTTTTTGTTAACAGCTTTGCTGCAAAGTTTGCATCACATACTTAAGGATTTTAAATGTACTGACAGATGAAGATAAAGATATAATAATCATTGCAAACTCAATAAATGAAGCACTAATTGCAAGAACAGCAACATCAAAGTATTGTTTTGACCTGATCTACTGTTCGTCCTCCATTTTCAGGACTGCACAGACTTCCTTCTGTATTTTATGGCTTCCCCTTGGTATGACTCTTAGGCCTATATATTCAGCCTCCTGTAATTATATACGTAACTGTTTATTTCTCTGTATCCTGCAGTCTTTAATAAATTCTTAGAATATACTTGCATTTTTGCGTGTCTTTAGGACCATGTTCATGAATGACAGGCACTTGAAAAGAGGACAAGTGAATGTCTGGGGTCATTCTGTGTTGTGAGTCTTCTAAGGACTTGAATGCCTACATGTGGGTTAAGAACATCACAAAAAATGATAGCTTCCATTGGTGTTTTAAGATAACTTCAATCAGAAGATAAAACATTTCCAAAATTAAAACAGAAGTCAGTGATGGAAGTGGCTACCCAGTTTTTCAAGGGATATTTATTGCTTGCTTCAAGGAAGGCTGACATTGTTAGTCCATGGTGGTTTTATTATATTCTTTCTTGCACGCATAATATCCATGTTAGTGCATCTTCTCTGGGAAATTTGATTCGCATATAATTGTGTAGATTTTTTCTTTTTCTCAGAAAATCCGGAATTTTCATCACAATTCACCTGTAGCACACAAAGCAGGGTTTATTTTTGGAAGTGGAAGTTCAATTACCAGGACACACTATGACAATAACAACCACTAAACACATAATTGACAGATAGAAGTGGCAGATTTCCCACTTGGCCAAAGTCCTTGTCTTTGGAATGTCTTTCAACTTACTCATAATAGTTGAAAAAATGTGGAATCTTTCAGGCCTGGCTTTCCCGGAGTCACAGTGTTGTTGTGTTTACTTATATTTTCTGTATATTTGTATACATACAACATATAATACCTATTGTTCACATAACTTTATTATAAAGAAAAGGAAGACAGAGAATGGAAAGGTTCAAAATTCTCCATATTTATTGTGAAGCATGTCTGAAGAATTTATTTACACTCTTAAATGCAGTAAATCTCAAATTGAAACATGGAATCTCTATTCTCCCATTCAATATTTATTCCTCTTTATTTTTACCATTACGAATTGAAATAGTACATGAGAAAGGGTTTTTCCAAATGGAAATTCTGTAGAAAAATGTTCATGGTATTGTTTTCTTTTATGTATTCCCTAGAGTGTTGGTTCCATGTCAGTTAATATGCTTATCTCTTCATAGTGTTTTCATAACACAACTATAACATGAGCAAAAGAAATAGAGTAATGGTATTAAAATTGATATCTGACTATTTTAAAGATACCTAAAGCTTTTCTTTAGCTTGTTAAAATTAAAAAAAGAAAAAAACAAATACAGCTTAGTGTGAACTATTAACACTCCTGCAAGATAAAGAAAATTCATTCATCCAATCATTCATTCACCTATTATGCCTTAATTGTTTTAAATGCTGAATATTCCATCAAATAATGAGGGAAAAAACAATGATCTTGAGTGGGTAAAGCTAGTTGAATATGAGATATATAAAAGTTAAAGAATTCCCTTTACCCCCTTTATCTCTCACTGAAATGAAATGCATATTGAATGATATGAAGGATAGAGTAACATAGGCATCATTCTTCACACCGTCCTTTCCCTGTAATTCTAATTTCCAGTTTGCCCCCAGGTCTGCCTTGTTTTGCCTCCTAAATAACCCTCAAATCTTTATGCTTTTGTTGGCCCTCAGCATCTCCTACTCCAAATAATTGTTTATTCTCTGCCCATTTCAGTGGCCTTCTCACAGAACTACTCAAATCCACTTGGGCCCCTGTGGTCTTTAACACTGTGGGGGGTTCTTTCCAGGACACATTCTTCATTACCAGGCTTTCTGATTCGAAACATGTCAGGAGTCTCTCTGGAGTTTGAGGTTAAAGAATAATTTGTGAGGGTTGCCTATAAGGCTGTGCATGATCTGTCTCCTTCTGTTCCCTTGGGGTACATTTTAACCTCCCTCCCTGCTCTGCCCATCACTATTCCACTCAAATTATAATCATACATGTCTTCAGTCCCTTGACTTTGACAGGCTTCCTCCTGTCATGCTGGTCATTTGCCTGATCCAATTTTCTCCTCCTTGTCTTTTAAATGTGAATAACCTATCATTTCATCAGAGTTCCTTGACAACTTGACCCCAGTCAGATCCTCCCACTACAGCATCATAGCCATGTAACTTACTTTGACTGCAGCTTTTCATTATTTAGGACCGAAGCCACGTCTGTCTTATTATTTATGGCCTGGGTACAGGACATAGTTAGAAGAATAAGAGGTAATCAATAAGTATCTATTAAGTCCATGAATCATTAAAAAAAACTTTGTATTTTAAAATCTTACGAATGTGTAATATTCAAGAGACAGAACCAAAGAGAGGCAGAACCAACCCATCTCATGGTATATTAGATATATATGTATGGTGTATTTCTTAAACAGAGAAACAGGGATGGAAGTTTGAAAGTTCATCGATTATACAGTCAAACTCCTGTTCTGTAGATTCAGCTATAACCCTAATTTCATCATTTAAGTACAAGTCAATCATGACTTCATTGTTGTAATAATATCGAGATGTTGTCATATATATTATCAATTATAGAAAATAACATAGAAAATCAACTTGGTTATCATTTCCAAATCTTCTTCACTACCTCACCTCTCAAATGTCAGCAGTTGCTCTTAGTAGATAACAACCCTACTATTTGGTTTTAGTCTTACTTAGATTGAAGAAGTTTGTTTAGCCCTGGAGTAACTATAATGACTTTCCAGGAAGTCAAAATAGTACTAAATCCAGAGAGCTGTGACTATATAGGAAAGAAAACAGAAATCACACTTAAAAGAGGGGAAGGAAATGAGGTAAGATCTTGAAAAAGCATGTAAGGAGAAATGAAGACAAGCAGAGCCAGTCTTTACCTTTTCAAGCAATCTACGGTGCTTCAACTTTTGAACGTCTGAGAGCCCAAATGATGGCCTCTATCTCAGATCGCCCTTGGAGCCCATTTTTCATGCCAATTAATGTTGTTTCTACAACTCATTGTTGCCAGACACCGTTTCTCTGAATTACCCAGAGGCCAAATATCATCCACCATTCTTTTTTTCCAGTTTATTTTGCAGTTACTGTGCCGTAAGCATAGGTCACTATGGTTGGGAATAACTTTTAGTAGCTGCAATGAATGAATAAATGAATGTATCCATGGGCTGCTTTGAGGTTGTATGGTGATTTTCAAGAGCATCACAATTTTAGGATGGGACATCAGTTTGAGAACAATGCAAACATATATTTGCAGATTGCCTTTCTCAAGGAGCAGGCCAACTGTTCCAATGTTTGTGAGTGTGAAAAGTACCCAGTATTGTTAATATCTCTGTTTTCCTCAAAATCTAACCTAGGTTTTTCAACTATCTTTTGAACTTACGTGAAAGTCAATTTGAATGATTTTATACAAGATATTTTAAGAAATAGGATATTCCACAGTATCAAGTGAGATTGAATTTGTATTGTACATTATGTAGCTACTACAGATGCCAAATAATCATGATGTGCTGAGCTGTTTATTGATCCAGGTAAATCTTCAAAATCATCAAAATGGTTATCTTATTTTGGTACAGTCTTTATATTACATATATTTTGTCTTCAAGTGACTTGGCCTTTCTTAATCCATGTGATTTGCTTTTATATATTTTTTATTCAGTGTACCTTATTGTCCTTGAGTAATTTAATCATTGTTCAATCTTAAGTTTCAACAAGTAGTATAGCAGGTGGTTGGGCCAGAAGACAAAGATTTGAATCTCTACTGTGGTACTTGCTAGTTTTATGAGTTAGACTCTGAGTTAACCTCTCTGTGCTTCAGTTTTTTGCTTTGAAAAATGGGGATGATAATACCACTTATCTCTTTAAATGATTTAGTTCACACAAAACACTTAGAATAATCTTTATATCTTAGTAAAAACTAATATACTGTTATTATAATTATCACATCTTACTCATTACTACATAACATTTTAATTAAATGGCTGCTATGTGCTGAATATTTCACTAACAATGGGTGATATCGATCAGCCTAACAAAAATAGCTCCTACCACCAGCTTGAAGCTCGTTAAATAGATTTTGAACAAGTAAACAAAAAATAAAATGATATAGCTCTAAGGTAGGTGGAATGAATGAGATACCATAGTTTTGAATAACAAGAACTACTTCAGAGAGGATGGCCGAGGAAAACTGGTCTGACATGTTATTTTGTTTTGTTTTGTTTTGTTTTTTGAGAGCTAGAGAGCTTGCACGGAGGGCAGGGAGGGGCAGAGAAGTAGGGAGAGGGAGAGAGAATCATAAGCAGGGTTCATGAGCAGTGCAGAGCCCAACACAGGGCTTAATCCCACGACCCTGGTATCATGACCTTAATCTAAATGGAGAGTTGAATCCTGAACTGACTGAGCCACCCAGGTGCCCCTGAAATAAGTTTTCAGATGTAACTTCAAGATTGAAAGAGAGCTGATTATGACTACAGGGATCGAGTGGCTTTCCAGGTAAACAATGTGAGCAGTAAGAGTCTTGGAAGAGAAAAGCACTTGTTAACTGCTGTTAACAGTGTAAGGCTGTTGTGTCTGGAGTTAGAGAGAAACAACGTGAGGGGAAAAGGAGACACCAGGAACAGAACCATGCATTCAGCATGACAGGGGTTCAGTCTAAATTCAGTGGAAGCCATAACAGGACTTTAAAATGATGATGCTTTAAAATTCTAGAAATTTATTCTTTCTGCCATATTGGAAAATGAATTAGAGGAGAAATGATGAAGCAGCAGTTGGGAATTTTTTTTAACAATCTAGATGAGAAGGACATATTTTAAAATCGTGGCATTGTTGGTCAAGGAAAGTGTGGTATATATGGAGTATGGAAGTTGAGGGAGGAAAGAAAAAGAAAAGATGACTCCTAATTTTCTGGCTTGGGCAACTGGGGAAGATAGCGGTGTTATTACTGAAAGGGGAAATACAAAATATAAATTAAGTTTAAGTAGTAGAACAGAGGATGGACTAAAGAATTCAGTTTGGGACTAAGATTAAAATGGTTATATTCCACAAAGATAGTGGTATAAATAACATAATTGGCAATATGAATTTGGAATTCATGGGCAACACAAGGATTAGAGGTAGAAGTTTAGGAGATATTAGATAGATGATATTTAAAAACATAGGGATAGCAGAGTTAATCTAGGAAAAGAATGTAGAGAAAGAGAAATGAGGATGTTTGGACCAAGCCCTAAGAGTCTCCAACATTGATAGGAAGATACAAATATCAATTTCTTATTACTCTGGATAAATGAGTGATTGTTTTATCATAACATGATGTGTAATCAATATCTCATACAATATAGTAATGCTGTATGTTGTATGATATGATACAGAGATGGAAGGACTATAATGCTGTATTCTTGGAGCACCTGGGTGGCTCAGTCAGTTAAGCATCTGACTCTTGATTTCAATTCAGATCATGATCTCATGGTCCTGGGATAGAATCCTGCTTTGGGGTCTACACTCAGTGGGGAGTCAGTTTAAGGATTCTCTCTCTCCCTTTCTCTTTACCCCTTCCCCCATGTGCATATGCTCTCTCTTTCAAAAAAAAAAAAAAAAAATTTTTTTTTAAAAGCTGTATTCTCTGTTCCTGCTATTGTTTGTTTTGGGTCTCTGGAATTTACTTTCCTATAATATAAAAATAAATAAGTTATTATGAAATATATCCTAGATACAAAGTATCTAGACATACATGATAGCAAATAAAAATCTATGTTAAAAATGCTAATCCAAATATTATTTCCAAATACTTATATTACCTCACACAAAGTAAAAAGGGAGAAAAAAATCCATGGTAATTAGTTGAGTCAGTTGAGCATTTTATAGGTGACCACCTACTGAGGTTATTTCTCGTTTTATAGGTACAATTTTGAGAAAGAGTGTTGAAACTAAGAGTCATTTATACTCGTAGAAAAATTTGATAATGGTCAGATCAAATTATCTGGTTTACAAAAAAAGAAATGGTTTGCATCAGAGACAAGTGTCTGGACATTATCAGAGACAATATGACTGGAAGGTAATTGTCATTTTTTATGACTTAACTCCCCCCTCAGTTCCACATTCCTGGACATTGTAGGGATTGGAAACAGTGGTTTGGCCTCAACTAAACTAAGTGTTCAAGGCCTCCTGGAGCATCTATGGCCATAGTCATCTTTGTCCCCAGATGTCTTCTCGTACCAGAAAGGAGTGGACCTCAGAGTGTTCCTTGTGGTCATGAGTCATAATGCCAAGGAACTGGAAAGTGTGTGTGTGAGTATGCATATGCACACTTATATGAGAAATTCATTAAGTCAAAAGTCAGCTTCTTCCATTGGCTTTAACCTTCTTTATTCTTTTCAGTGAGAGCTCTGTGTACAGCTCCTTTCCTAGTTCACTAGTGTGATTACCTCCAAACACAATCATCAGGGAGAGAGAATAGAGGCTCACTGGGCCAAGAGAGTGGCATAATTCACTGAAGGAGATAATCAGATCACATCCAGACTCATGAAGACAATGAGGACTCATTAAGTCGGCTTCAGAGACACTATCACTTTATTAAAGACATCCAAGCTTATGGCATAATGCCACATGACATTTTTTCAAGGAAATTATATGTCTTTTGAGCTTGGAAGAATATTTGAAGTTGATATTGCTCTGGTACATCTGAAACATCATAACCCATACAATAGTTAGATTGCAATTGTTTAAAAAGTCAAATAATCAGGATATTTTACTGAACTTAGCTGAAGGTTGGCAAAGTGTAATCTGTTTGCATGTGGAAAACCACCAAGGAGTCATCCAGGCTACTGGTGGGCTGCAGAGAGCTATTTCTTTGATACCAAAATACAATCTAATAAACCTTTTGTCCAAGGATCAGTGAACCCGCATATGGATAATGACTAAGAAGTGTGCCAGATGGAATGCTGCATTGTGTACCTGAGGAAATAGCTAGAATTAGAAATGGACTGTATAACTTGCCAACATACACACTTTTGTAGGTAGAGGCAACTCTGTTGATACCTGTGAAAGAAGGATGCATTGTTCTGTGCCCTTTGGCATACCTAGGGTTTTTTGGTCTTAACGCTTCACTGAGAGAGACAATACTTCGTAGAAGCAAACGAATAATTGTTTTAAAAAAAGATCTGATCTGGAATGGTGATGGTGATGGTCATGCTGTCGTACAGTCACGCCAGATTCCTTGCTTGGTAAAAAACCAACCAACCTATCTATGTAAGTTATCCATTATAAAGTGATATTTGTTCATTGCTTTGCTTTCTAGAAAAAAAATTACATTTGTATAGTTTTTATCTAGTCCACCTAATAAATTATTAGGCTATTGGACCTTTAAAAATGCCTTTTTATGCATCCTTTTATTTCCTTGTTTATCTCTTCCCAAATAATTGCCTTTCAGTTATATATGCTGAGTTATATTCCAGAGTATAAGCAATAACCCATATATGTGGCCAAAAAGAAGCTATAAGAAGGTAGTAATCTCCTGCATCAATACCTTCTATTAAAGATCTTGTGCATTTGATAATTTTCCCCTTAAGTTACTATATTACTATAACTTGAAATATTTTATGTTTGGTATTTTATTTCTACATACAAGACAACACTTTCAACTGCCAAATGTGGTCTTTGCCAGCTAAATCTAAGATGTAACATTTTTGATGTAATCATTATGATTACTATGGTATTTTATTTTTGCCCGTTTATAAGTTAGAGCTGTGGGAAGGAATGCAAAAACAACTCAGTGTGGGGACCATTACTGTCATATTCTCTGCGTGGCAGAAAATTACCTTCAGTGTTAGGTGAATAGAGAGAATTTACTTTTACTGTATAGAATGACGGCTTAAAAGAGAAGGTGAGTTTAGCAGGCAAGAATGAATACTGGAAAACTATACTAAGGATGAATTGCAAAGTAATGGCATTGCCTTTTGGTCAGCCATTAAGCAAAAGGAAAGAAAATCCTAGGAGGGGGAAAAAATGCCTGCTGTTGTTCTGCGTTTACTGAAGGAAGTGAAGAAAAGTCTGTTGAATTATAATATTTTTAAGGAGATAGATTATTTTTAAGGAGAATGTAAGAATTATCTACAGCTGTGGATTTTCATATGGGTTTTCAATATCAGTTCCTCAATTGACAGCACCTGCATTACCTGAGAACTTGTTAGAAATGCAAATTGTCTTCTTTACCCTAGACCTGTTGAATTAGAACATCTGTTTCGGTAAGTCCTCCAAGTGATTGTGATGCACACTCAAAATTGAGAACCACTGGTTTGAACAGGGATATTTGTCTGAACTGGCCAGATGAAATGCCCACATTGATTAGATTGACTGGTGAACTGTGTAATCAGGCTGAGTTGGAATATTTCCTTGGTGGATTTATTGATATACCGAAGTGAAATTCTCAGGACTCTTCCCAACCCCATCCTGTCCCTGGGAGTTCTTTGAGACAGGCCAGTTTTTGCTTGAAGATGGGGAGGGTTGAAATTTGACTACTTCAAAATTACACATTATCCTTAGTTCAGGTAACAGAATCTTATGTTTGATAGTGATCATAAATAGCTCTGTAGGAAGAATACAGTGAAAAACTGCTTATGGAAAAAATCTGTTGCTATAAAATACCTCCCTGTTTACTCATGTCTGTTTTTAAAAAGGGCAGATTGCATTCCCTTGAAGGTAGATGTCTTAAGATATGAAATTATTCAAAAGTAGGTAAAACACAGTAGTTGAAATGCATGTAAGGTGTATGCAACCTTATTCCATTTTTTAGTGATCCCAGGTTCTGATTGGAGTATGCCTATGGAAGTACCCACAGAGGTTGACTTTGAATGAAGGATTCCAGTTCAGGTAATTTATTTAGAAGATGATCCCAGAAATGCTGATTAGGAACTGAAGGCAGGGGTAGACATGGACAAGGAGCCAGAAATTATGTCTGTTGTGTCTAGGGACCCGTGGGACCCTATGTAAAACCGCTCTCCAAGTTAACCTACTGAAAGCTCTTAGGAAAATGGGGTATTTATGGCAGGATGTTGTCAGGTCGTCTCTGTCATTGGTTCTGGGCGGGTAGAGGAGATAGAGCTGGCATTATTTCTTTGCCATTTTTACTCTGGAGTCCAGAGAAAGCTCCAGGCAAGGAGTCTTGGTACTGGCCTGGAAGTGGCACATAGGGCAAAGGGAAGTTCTGTGTGGGTGGGGCAAGCACAGCGGCGTCTGCCACACAGTGGAGTGGGTGGGAGAGTAGGTGAAGAGTGGTAGGTTGGTAGATACCTACAAGGGGAAGTGGAGCGGGCTCAAAAAAAAAAAAAAAAAAAAAAAATTAAAAGCAGAAGAACCATCCTGGGTCTCCCAAAGGGAAACTTTGTCTGCTTCACAGTGTCACCGAGGCGTGATCATCCTGGCTCTCATCGTCCAGGAGCATTTATTTAATGTTCACCTGCACGTGACATTGTGATCTACCCCAGGAAGATAATGAAAGCAATATGGCTCCTCGCCTGAGGTGTTTGACAAGCTGGTCTAGAAGCAGGAAGCAGAAAACTAGAGCTCCAGGCTTGCATTCAAAATGACAAAGGCAGGCTGTAAAAACGGATGGCCCTGGTGTTTACAGAGGCTACAAATTAAATGCAACCTGCCCTGGTTTGATCTGATGCCCATTCATACTACTGTGTGCTGACACTTTCCAGAAAGTTGGGCTGTGTTTCTGAAAGTACTTTCCTATTCTATTCTGCCCCTGTAAGAACACCAAGCTTGGTATATCCTAAGATGTGTATATCGCAATTACTAATTCATGATAATTGAAAAAATGTGCTAGTGGTAACTAGCTTATCTTTGAATGCTTTTAATGGCATATGTGACATATCTCCACTCCTCATCCCCACCCCTCTCCTTTTCCTTTTTAAACACACAATTTTGAAAAACATAAGTCACTTTTTTTGGATTGATATGAACCCAACAGGCCAAACGACTATACTTTGTTTAATCACTTAAAAAAATTAATTTTGTCTTTTCCTAATACATTTACAAGATTCCCATGGTGAATTAGATTTTTTTTTTTTAATAGCAGCTGTTAAACTTTGGTTCTAGTCCTTAGACTAAAAAATACTTAAATAAATTTGGAAATAAAGAAAACATTTTTTTTCCTCCCTGAAGTATATCATCGTTATTTTTAAATTGTTTTTCATTTTTTCTTCCCTTAAGCCATCCCCAGTGTAATCATATCTCCATTTTCTTTTTAAGACCTTGTTTGCATCATTCAGCTCCTTAATGTTAACAGCCCAGAGTTCCTTTATAAACCTCTTTTTCAGTGTATTTAGATAAGCAAGGTATTTTTTTTTTTTTTGTCTATGTTCCTTTGCAACCTTAAGAAGCATTAAATTCTTCCCACATTTTCTCTTAGTACAATTTGACTCCAAAATCATATTGGGAAATGGGATATTTCATTTGGGTAGCACTCCAGCTTTTCCTCTATAAAGGTTGTTGCAAGGTAATTGGTAATTCAGCTATTTCCTCCTGCCTCATTTCCAATTCCCACTGTCATTTTACTAGAGGGATTCTTTTGTTCTCAGTGTTTATTCACCAAGAGTACACATTTTTTTTTTAATTGTTAACAAAGCAATTTCAATCTTCTTACCCTTCAATTAAAAAAAAAATTGCACGCCAATTTTTTTTCCATTCCTTCCTAACTTATTATGGCCTCTAATTTACTACAAATATTCATGTAGACAATTAACAGCTTGCACATTTTGTTGGCGTTGGTTTTCTTTTTGATCTTTGGAATTTCCAGTTTTCTCCAATAATTGTCTCAGGAATATGAGACCAAATTTTATTTCACTCGTTCCTTAAAGCATTTGGCTTTTCCTCAAGTTCTAGCTCAAAAATAAAGTGCCTCTATTCATTTTCCTGTTCAGCTTTGCAGTTTGGTGTTGCCCGCTAGCTCTGTGATACTTCCCCAACTTCAATCTCATTTATCACACTGGGTGCATTTCTAAGATGGACCGTCTGTGTTGCCTATGGCCATGTTCGATATACTCTCTGTGAAAGGAAACACTCCCACACTACCTGGAGGAGACTTGAAAGTGTTCCATTGCTATTATCTGAAATAATACGTGATTAATCCCCTGTGGGGAATGTTCTGACTCAGGTTGGCCTCCCTGATTTTTCTTAAACATTTACTAATCCAGCACTTTCCATTGCCCTAGTAAATTTGTTGCATTAACAAAGGGTTGCCTATGCTTTTTCCTTAACTTCTGCCTAAAAGTTATTTCTATAGCAACTAAATTATGAATATGTTTTCTCTCATTCAAATTATTCCATTGACATGCACATGGCCTGGTTTTGTCTTTGCTTACCTTCCATGGACTTGGCAGTCTCCTGATATGCAGTTTCTGACCATTATCTTTACACAGATCATTTGGTCATTGGTTATATCCTGCTCTGTTTTGCTGAAAGAGACCTTGAGACAGACTGAGTATCACCCTTTGTCCTCATATGCATCCAAACAAAAGCAGTCCTGTCCCTGATTTCATTTCAGCATTCAGTCACAGCACATGCGTTCCTGAATCAATGAATACTAAATGAGATGAGCATTTGTTGAAAGCTTCTTGTGTGCCTGCACGAAGCCTCGAGGTGGCTATTCAGCTGTGCCAGTACCAGATGTGACAGTGCCAACAGCATATCCGGCCATTTCTCCATCAACCATTGTGTTTTTACTGTTCTTAAGTTATAAAGCCTATTTGTCTTTCACTGTTACTGATTATACTTATCCCTTTTCACTTGTTTTGTTCTCAGAAAATGAATCTGATTTAAATGTTAGCCAGCATTAAGCCCTCAGGAAAGGTAAATTTGTAAGCCTATCAATGTATGTATAAGTTAGAAAGCTCACCACACACACACACTCAGTTATCTAGGGCATGTGGATTCCTCGACTCTCTTCTTGGCATTAGATTTTGAGACTATATAGTCAAAGGTACCTAAAAAGAATCTAGTTCTGTGGATCTCGAGAGAGTTTATAATGTGGCCAAAGATGTTGTTACGTTGGAAATATACACTGCCCTGGGCAAAACAGTGAAGCAGGAAAAGTTCGTCTTCCAGGGTCATAGCCCTCCTGGCCACTCCTGTCCTCTGTTCCCTTTGGGAATTAGCCTGAGAACTCAGTGCCTTTTTTCTTTTGCTTTACTACAAAGGAATGCCTACCTTTGTCAAACTCCCTGCCCCATCAAAAGCAATGCTCTCAATGCCTCTCTTTACAAGGAGACTGAATTTTACTGGAAACTGTCAGTTAAGAACTGATTCCAGTAATCATTACCTTTTCCAGACAATACATCCTTCAGACAAACCAATGGGGATTCCAACCATTACAGAAGGCCAGTGGGGAAAATCCTTCCATTTAGAAACTCTTGATTTCTTGGTTTTCATTGTATGGGTTCCTGAAAAGGCAGTGTACTCAAATTGGTGAGCCCTATTGCATTTTTTTTATTGCCAAGTATAAACCAATAAAACAGTACAAACAAATATTCTTGAAAAAACTGTTTCTCTTTCTCAAGCCTTATCATAGAATAGTCTTGCTGTGAAGAATCTTTTGATTACTTCTTGTGATATATGTATCCATTCATAAATCATATATATTGTTACTTGGGAATTCTTTAATATGTTTTTTTCTATTCCATTGGAAATACCATTTACCAGTTTGGATTTTTCTAACTTAACTAAGTGAACCTAGCTCATTCTTGGTAGTTTTACCTTATGTTACTCCATTGGATGCACAAATATTTTCTTATTCTTGGACATGGGGAGTGTTTGCAATGTCTTCCTATTGCACACAGAGCTACAGTACACAAATTGTTGTGTGAATCTTCTGGAGGAGTGCAAGAGTGTCTGGAGGGACAATAGGTGTAAGTTCTAACAGTTGTTCTAGAACTTGATTTCCCAGGACAAAAACTGATAGTGATTTGTTCTTAGGTCTATTTTTTTTCTCTTATAGGTAGACTAAAACTAGAATTGCTGAACCCTGGGATAATTATCATTCACGTTTACTAGATAATGTGAAAATATTTCTAAAGTAGTTGAAATGATTATAGTAATAAATGAGATTTCTTGTTTCTAACATTCCTACTAAATTTTATCAGAATTTTTAGTGTTCCCGTACCAATTTTATGGGTTCAAAATTGTATCTTAATGTAGTTTTAATTTTAATTTTTTTATTGTGAGACTTTTTCATATATTTATCATCCATTTGGGTCTGTTCTTTCATTTTCTTTGCCTACATTTCCATTGGGTTGTTCATCTTAAATAGCTATATTTATATTTTGGATACTCAAACTTTGTATTTTATATATATCTCTGCAAATATGTTCTCCTAGTCTGTGACTAATATTTCATTTTTGTTCATGTCCTTTTTTTGTATTTTTATGTGTTTTATGTATTTTTTATGTGTTTTAAAAAATACGTATATAATGTTGGGGTGCCTGAGTGGCTCAGTGGGTTAAAGCCTTTGCCTTCAGCTCTGGCCATGATTCCAGGGTCCTGGGATTGAGCCCCGCATTGGGGTCTCTGCTCAGTGGGGAGCCTGCTTCCTTCTCTCTCTCTCCGCCTGCCTCTGCCTACTTGTGATCTGTATCTATCAAATAAATAAATAAAATCCATATATATATATATATATATATATATAATTTTCAGCATTACCTTGATCCCCAAACCAGACAAAGATTCCACCAAAAAGGAGAATTACAGACCGATATCCCTTATGAACATGGATGCAAAAATTCTCACTAAGATACTAGGTAATAAGATCCTTCACTACGTTAAAGGGATTATTCAAATCAAAGGATTATTGATTATTCAGATCAAAGGATTAACCAAGTGTGATTTATTACTGAGCTCCAAGGTGGTTCAACATTTACAAATCAATCAATGTGATGCAATACATTAATAAAAGAAAGGACAAGAACCATATGTTTCTCTCACTAGATGCAGAAAAAGAATTTGACAAAATATAGCATCCTTTCTTATTAAAAAGTCTCTGTAGTGTAGGGATAGAAGGAACATACCTCAATATCATAAAAGCCATATAGGAAAAACCCACAGCAAATATCAAGCTCAATGGGGAAAAACTAAGAGCTTTTTCACTAAGGTAAGGAACACAACAGGGATGTTCACTCTTGCCATTGTTGTTCAACATAGTGCTGGAAGTCCTAGCCTCAGCAGACAGCAAAAAGAAATAAAAGACATCCAAATTGGCAAAAAAGTTGAACTCTCATACTTTGCAGATGACATGATTCTCTGGAAAACCCAAAAGGTTCCACCAAAAAAATTGCTAGAACTGATACAGGAATCGGCAAAGTGCCAGGATATAAAATCAATGCATGGAAGTCAGTCACATTTCTATACACTAATAATAAGGCCAAAGAAAGAGAAATCAAAGAAAGAATCGATCCTGTTTATAATTGCACCAAAAACCATAACATACGTGGGAAATCTAACCAAAGAGGTAAAAGATCTATACCCTGAAAACCATAGAACACTTAGAAAAGAAATGGAAGAAGACACGAAGAAATGGAAAAACATTCCATGCTCATGCTCATGGATATGGAAGAACAGATATTGTTAAAATGTCTATGCTTCACAAAGCAATCTATATATTCAGTGCAATTCCTATCAAAATACCAGCAGCATTTTCATAGAGCTGGAACAAACAACCCTGAAATTTGTACAGAACCAAAAAAGACCCCAAATAGCCAAAAGAATGTGGAATAAGAAAACTGAAGCAGAGGCATCACAATTATGGACTTCAAGCTGTTACATGGCTGTAGTCAACAAGACAACATGGTATTAGCACAAAAAATAGAAACTTAGATCAATGGAGTAGACTAGAGAATCCAGAAATGGACCCTCAACTCTATGGTCAACTAATCTTTGACAACGCAGGTAAGAATATGCAATGGGAAAAAGACAGTCTCTTCAATAGATGGTGTTGGGAAAACTGGACAGCCACATGCAGAAGAATGAAACTGGACCACTTTCTTACACCATTGCTAAAATAAACTCAAAATGGATGAAAGACCTAAATGTGAGACAGGAATCCATCAAAATTATAGATGAGAACACAGGCAGCAAATCATAAGAGACTAACTCTAGGAAACAAACTGAGGTTTGCTGGAGGGGTGTTGGATTGGGGAATGGAGTAAGTAGATGATTGGGCATTAAGGAGGCTCTTGATGGAAGGAGCACTGGGCGTTATATGCAACTGATGAATCACTAAATCTTACCCCTGAAACTAATAATACACTCTATGTTAATTGAATTCAGTTCAAATTAAAAAAAAAATTCATGAAAGGCTAGGTCTGCCTACATAAAAATATAGGACTCTCGTATGGTGAAATGGGTCTTCAACAAAGAAGGAGATGACAGCCTTGGGAGAAAAGTATTTGTAACATTCTTAAAAAATAAAGTCTGGTATGAACTGTAAAGATACATATATAATGTAAATTTACTATTTTTTAATTGAGTATTTAGTTTGTCTTTTTTAAGAAATTATTTTCTACCCCTACATCATCATACATATTTCTAAATATTTTTGCAAAACTTTAAGTTTTCTTTTACATTTTTCTTTTTCTTTGATTTTTATTTTGTGAATTAAGATCTAGTTTTTTTTATTTTCCTTGTTCATAGGCAATATATAGCACCATTTATTGAATAGTCTGTCCATCTTCCATTTGTCCTATGTCATATCTACATATATAATTTGGGCTGTTGCAAGGCTCTCTATTGTATTCCATTGGTTAATTTCTACATGCATGCCAATTCGACTTAATTATCATAGAGTATTAATAAATACTGATATCTGGCAGGGTAAAGCCTTATTCTTTTTTTGTTGTTCTATAGAATTGTCTCGGCTATTCTTGATTGGTGCTTTGTTCCTCAACCTAAATCTTAACTACATGTTGTTAATTTCTCTACAAGAGAACTCTGTTGGGATTTTGATTATAGTTGCATCGAATTAAAGATGAATTTGGAAAGAATTTCCATTTTTAAATAGTGAGTGTTAATCATCATTAGGGTGGTCTCTATATTTCATCATTTTTAAAAAATATTTCAATAGTGTTATAATTTCCATTTCGTCGTGGTTTTTTTTTAATATATTTTAGTAGTTTTATAATTTCCCTCATAAAGATCTTCATCCTTTTTCTTCAATTCCTAGGAATTTCTAGAGTTTGTTGTCTTCTTTTTAAATGGCTATTATAATTAAAAATCTTTAGTGTTCATCTGTGTTCTAAACATTTTCTTAATGCATTGGGGACATCATCATAAACATGAGCTGTCATGATACAACTAGAATTTGGCTACATAGCCCAAAAATACGTAATCTAATAACTCTGGTAGTTGCCCTGGAATTTGTTTTCCTGGGACAGTGACTGACAGGAATTAGCTCTGCTATCACGGTCCTTTTTTCCCCCATAGAGGTGGGCTGCAAGTAGATTATATCATGTGTATTTCCTGGATAATGATGAAATACTAAAGAAACCCTTTTTTCTAAGTGATATTTTTTATTTTTAGAAAATGAGCCCTTGGTTACATTTATAATCATCTGTCTTTGATTTAACATTTTTCTCAATATTACTTGTCATTTCGATTTTACCAGTATACCCATGAATAACCTTGATTAGGTAGTTAATTATCAGAAGCCTTAGGGTATTTAGAAATAGGCCTACTTTAAGTACCACCAATGCTATCCTTATCACTTAGCATAGTACATGATGTAAATGGATATTCAGTAAGGGTATCATTCAACAAATATCAGTGGTGTTATCATTGAAATATTAAAGGTAAGTTACAGACATTATGATAGGCCATGTTCTATTTTTAAAGAGCTTTTTAGTGTTTGATGTTTACTGGAATTTTAGGCAGAATAGCATTAAAAATTCCATCTTTAAGTGACTTGTTTAAAAATCACATACACTGAAAACATTTTTTTGTTTTGTTTTGTTTTGTTTTGTTTTCCGTAAAGTCAGATATTTAAGATGATTTTGTATTTGGAATAGCAATAGAATTTGTAGATAGACTCAATTAGCTAACGTAGGTAGGAGAATGACCAAATGTTTCAGTCATTATTAGGTCTTCCTTAGGGTGACTACCAGCATTATTGAGTATAAGGAGCTCCAGGATGTTTTTTTTTTTTTTTTAAGATTTTATTTATTTATTTGACAGACAGAGATCATAAGTAGGCAGAGGGGCAGGCTGAGAGAGAGGAAGGGAAGCAGGTTCCCCGCTGAGCAGAGAGCCTGATGTGGGGCTCGATCCCAGGACCCTGGGATCATGACCTGAGCTGAAGACAGAGGCTTTAACCCACTGAGCCACCCAGGTGCCCCCAGGATGTTTTAAAGAATTAGTTTGGCTTGTTCATGTAGGCGGCAGAGATTTTACTAGCTCTTGGACAACACCTCCCTGCATTTCTGTATGCATATGCTGCAGAGGTCACCTACATTTTCTGTGTGCCCTAGTCTCTTAGAGGAGACACTTAAATGATGTTTGATACTCCCCATGCTGCAGAACTGCCCCTCAACCTCACTCACTCCTCTCATCACTGACTCACACGGTACAGTATCTACTCCTCACTGCTCCAGTGCCGTTTCTAATTGCTGCCATTCCTGATCTCCAGTTTTGCTATTTCTTGTTTCTTCTACTCTCCGCCTCTTAGGGCTCACTTTCCAGCCTTTCGTGGAAGGGATGACTTTTCACAGATTGTTTCTGTCAATCAGAGCATGACAGCCAGTTCAAAGCCTATTAGGTTTAATCTTGGGAGTATCAGATGCTTTTGGCAATGTGTCTCTCTTCCTTGGCACTTGGGAAAGCTGCTTTTTGCTCCTAAAAATCAGTTATATAATAAACCTGCCTACTTTTGGGTTAGCAGTTGTTAGAGAAACTTGAGACTCTGGGAAGCTGATCCCCTGATGACTAAAATTTTACTTGGAGTGTGAATTTTAATGGCATCTGCTTAAACTCTTATGGGGCATCTTGGTGGTTGAATAATTTTTTTTGTGCTCGAACCAAAGTGGAGATCTAGAATATATTAAAAATACATCTTAAATGTAATACTTCTCATGAAGGAGATACATCTCCTTTTGTATCAGATCCCTAGGGCTGTTGTAATAGGGTACCACAAACTAGGTAACTTCAAACAAGAGGAATTTATTCTCCCATAGTTCTGGAGATTGTAAGTTCAAATTGAGGTGTTGGCAGGACCATGGTCCCTCTGAAACTTTAAGGGGAGAATCCTTCCTTCCCCTTCCTAGCTTTTGGTGGATTGCTGGCAATCTTTGGTGTTCCTTCACTTGCAGCTTCAGTATTTCCATCTCTGTTCCATTATCCTATAATTTTTTCCCCTTGTCTGTCTATATCTGGTCTCTTCCTATGACACCAGTCATATTGGATCAAGACATACTATAATTCAATATGACCTCATCTTAACTTGATTACATCTGCAAAGAATCTGTCTTTCCAAACAAGGTCACTATTAGAGGTAGTGGAGGTTAGGCATATGTTTGACCTATCTTTAGTGGGGGTGAGGCATAATTTAACCTATAGCACCATTTACCAGTGGACTCTCAATTGAGCATGATGGCTTAGGGATGTAGGTTGGAAATGTATTCTGTGATTTATTTTTATTTATTTATTTTTTATTAGATGTATGTGGGGGGATATCGGGGAAAAGCTTTCTCTCTCTCTCTCTCTCTCTCCCTAGTCTATTCATTATCTTCTTATTCCCTAGTTCCCCCCACACTCACCCGTCATAATTTTTTGTTAAAAAATGGGAAGAGCTATTTAAAAATCATCATTTAGAAGTACAATTTGTAAATAGTTCTAGTCTATGGGGAACTAACCCAACTCTTCCAAGGGATCTATGTTTTTAGTGTTTAGACCTTTGCAATTTCTGTAGGTGGTTTTAATTTTAGAAAGTTGCCAAGTTTAAACAAAACAAAACAAAAATATATTATGCAAAGTGTTATTCCACGGTGTTTGTGATTAGGACTGATTTTGAATATTCATTATGATAATACTGGACCATGTCCTTTATAGTGATTGGTCCTTTCTCTGCTATCCTGAATGGTGAAAAAATGAGTTTCCATTTAAGAGTTAAACTATATTCAGTAAGTAGGTCACTAATTTTAAAAGATTAGAAAAAAAGAAAATGCATTTAATATTAAGATTATACTCATGGAGCTCAGTTTAATATTTCATTGAGAATTTAGAAGACTGTATATTATTTAGAGTAACTAGGTTTATTATTTAGAATAACTAGCCCATTATTTAGAACAGGCTAGATTTCTACAGCTTAGGGAGATGCAAAACCGGTTGAGGACAGAAGAGCATATAATGGGTTAACTGGGTGCTCAGTAGTTAAGCATTTGACACTTGATTTCTGCTCAAGACAGGATCTCAGGGTCTTGGGATAGAGCCCTGGATGGGCTCTGTGCTCAGTGGAAAGTCTGCTTCTCTCTTCTCCCTTTCCCTCTGCCCCCCTCCGAACTTGTGTTCACTCTCTTTCTCTCAAATAAATAAAGACATCTTTAAAAAAAAGAAACAGCAGCAGCAGCAGCAGCAGCAGCAGCAGCAGCAGCACATGTACTGACCATGGAGGAAAGAATGTAGGGGTGTGTTAAGTAAAGAAAGCAGAGCAAGAGTTTGAAGGCAGAAAGGAGAGTGTCATTTTTTAGTAAAAGCTAGGTTTATGATGCCAAAGTGTAGCATAAGCTAAAGTACTAAAAGGCTATGTCTGAATAACAAGTAAAAGAAAAATAATTGGTAGAATTCTTTAAAACTACATATATATTATCTGAAGTTTTTAAATTATTAATTTCTTTAACTTAATTATTAAGTTCTTTAAGATCATTAATTCTGCCACTTAGCACATCTACAGTGTTCTATAAGCTGTACATTCATTTTTTATGAGGCCTTATTGAGAGAGTTTTATGCTTCCTTCCAAAAAGCATTTGATTTTACTAATGGGGACCCCAAAACACCACTAACCTCACTGTTTTAAAATAATTTATCTTCTCTGGATTTTCTAGTCTATGTAGATATTATACATGGCTTTCCTGCAAACAGATGAGGAGAATTCTCTGGTTATAAGCAGTCATTATCAATTATAAATAAAACCATCTGATCTTTTTTTTTTTTTTTTTTTTTTTTTTTTTTTTCTGGGATAGGCCAGGCAAGTTTCTCTACCACTTCTCTTTGTTGGAGGGCATATTTTTTTTCTAGCTAATATTTTCACTGATGTAACCCTTTAAGAATATAAATTTTATTTTGCATGGATAAGATCACAGCTCCACTCCTTGTGAAATTTAAGACCTCCTGTCCCATTATGTGGCCATTAAAAACCTTCTTAGTTACTAAGATTGCAAATAGCTCTCAGATTGTTGATGCTTCAGAATCGTTTTACCATTTTTATTTCAGGGTTGCTAAGTTTTCTTTCTCTGTCTGTCTTTCTTTTACACTTTCCTTTCCTTCTTCTTCTTCTTTTTTTTTTTTTTAAGATTTTATTTATTTATTTGACAGAGAGAGATCACAAGTAGGCAGAGAGGCAGGCAGAGAGAGAGGGGGAAGCAGGCTCCCTGCTGAGCAGAGAGCCTGATGCAGGGCTCTATCCAAGGACCCTGAGATCATGACCTGAGCCAAAGGCAGAGGCTTAACCCACTGAGCCACCCAGGTGCCCCATCCTTTCCTTATTCTTTTCCTTTTGTTATGCTTTTTCTTTTCCTTTCATTCTTTCTTTCTGTCTTTGGCTTAGGGATTGCCCTTCCATTTATACAGATGTTTGCTATGTTAATATGCATTTCCAGGTGTCTTGGAGAAATATTTCATGCTATGCAGTCTCTCACAGCCTCTTGTTTAATCTTTTCTAGAACAGTACCCCATCTGTGACATGGGGTACTATTGTCATCTTACTGGTGAGTCCTAGGAAGGTTAAATAATTTGCACAAGGTAACACAAGGTAAAAATTGTCAGAACTAGGACTGAAGCTCAAGGAGTCTGAGCCTAGGTTCTTCATTGGTATGTACTCAGAGGAAAAAACAGATGATTTTAAGAGCTTGTCACACTGGTAATTTTGTTATTTGATTTTTTTGCTAGAATAGTATTAATACTATTTTATTTTTATTCTTAGTTTCCATATGTAAAGGTTGATGAGCCTAAATTTCAATGGAGCCCCAAGTTTTTACTAAAAAGATCTTGTAGATAGTATCCGGTTAATAATGAGAAATGCTAAATCTATATTTTTGAGATGGTGACAATTCAAAATGATTAACCACATCTGTCATGTGATAGCACATTAGTTATTTTGTTCTTTTCATCTATAATTCTTGGACATACATGTTCATAATAGGTGCAAAGCAAACTACCATTTGTAGGTGATGATCGGTTTCTTATTCTGGTATAAGCTGCATTTGCTTTTGCAAACAGTATGTTGCATTTGTATGCACAATGACTAGTCCTTTAAATAGGTCTTTATTTAAACAGCCCTTTAAACAGTCTTAAGAAACGTTGACTGGGACGTCACAATGCAAAACTTAATGCCAATAGACCCTTGGTTTAGAGCTTCAAGGTTACTGAGTCTGAAGTTAAGTTAATCTTATCAAATTCTAGGGCTGAGGCTGACTAGGTATGTGTGTGACTTTGGACAAATTTAATAAACCGTTCTAAAGTAACCCATGGTCCCTCTCATCTTTGAAATGAAGCTGTTCTCCACCTCATTGTGAGATCATATTTAGAGTGCTTATCACTGTGCGTGATACATAGTATTTTATAAATAACTGCTGTTAGTGGGTTTTTTTGCATTATACTATCCCAAATTGGAAGGGGTTATTGAGATTATTTAGCCATCTGTTCTTAAGTCCCCTGGGAAGAGGAAAGTGAGTTAAAGGTCACTAGAGGTGATGGAGTAACATTACTTGACATGGAAGAGATCCACACAGAGTAGGGCAGAATAGGATTTTGCAGTGGTGCCATCTTTGGAAATGATTTCCAGCTGCATCTGTTGATTATCAAAAAATATTAGGTTTGGGGATTCTCAAATGTAATTATAATGTGTGGCATATGAAGCAAAAAGAAGGCTTAAAGCTAAATTCTATACATGGTTCCATTTACTGGTTTTGCCAGCTCTCCATGCCAAAGCCTTGACTGGAGTAGTTAAATTTATGAAATATGTGTATGCATGCTCATGCATTTATACCTGAAAAGATTCTTTCACTTGGAACTGTGTGAAGAAAACAGTTGGATCTGTTAAAAGTCACTGAATCTATACTCTGTCCCGGAAGTTTCACTGACTACCCCTTTAGGGCATCCTGTAAAGAATGCAGGTGGATTTATATGTACCTATTTTCCACCTTAGTAACAGCCCTGGACAAGCGTGACTGGGTGGTGACCTCTCTGTAGGCGTGGACCAATCAGTGTAGGCTGCCATTGTCCCTTGTCCAGTGTGCCAGGATGCCTGCTTCTTACTTAATGGCTTGAATACTATCTGAAAGTGGTTTAGAATTTTGCTTGTTAAGCTCAGGTATTGTTCAGTACTGCTTCTCTGTCTCTAAAGCAAGTTTACTGCATCTACAGGTCTTTTGACTTTTATATTTTCTGCCCCAACTTTTCCTTTAAACTCCTTTTGGTGAGAAGAGCCACTTGCTTTTCATTATAGGGGTTGAAAATGAACTCTCTTTCATTGTTTAAAACCAGTTCCCCTATATCCATAGACACCTCCCATCAATGCCCCCAGGGCAATGGCTCTACAGTCTTTCTGTCTAGTAATACGTAAGTGATGTAAGAATTAACCAAACATGTGTATTTGCTTTAAAAACCCATGTTAGTGCATTAATCCTTATTATGTTGTCATACAGAGTGGACTATTAACATCAGCATGAACAGAATAGTCTCTCCCTACAGGCAGACCTCCACGGGAAGTTAAATTATACTCCCAATATGAGTTCATTAATCTGTGGTGAGAAATATGTTTACTGAGGGACTGTGCACCTTTGTTCACTGGCAAGTGTGTACAGTGCAATTTTTAAGTCATTTATCATGATTTTTCTACATTTACATTGAAAGAAGTTAACACTAAGAAGCAGAGAATGGACCCCCACCCCCACCCCACCCTTTGCCAGAGAGCAGCCTTCATAGGGCAGAAAAATTTTGAGACTGGCAAGAGAATCTGAGAATTGTTCCAAATATTAACACACCACGGAGTGTCCAGAAAGTTTGGATATGCAGAAAAGAGTGTATTTATTCCATGTTTTTTTCCAGTTTAACAATTGAATGCTTGCTTTAAACTTTATGTACTTTAACGGAAATATTGTCTTGAGGGGCGCCTAGGTGGCTCAGTTGGTTAAGCATCTGATTCTTGATTTTGGCTCAAGTCACAAACTCAGGGTCCTGGGACTGAGCCCCACATGGGGCTCCACGCTCAGTAGGGAGTCAGTTTGAGATTCTACCTCTTTCTCTCTCTCTCTCTACCCCTCCCCCAGCTCACACACACACGCGCGCGCACACATAGACACAGACACACACACTCTTTTTCTCCAATAAATTAAAAAAAAAATAGTGTCTGGCTGTTGAAGAAAAAATATTGAACATATTATTTGAAAATATAACATTTTAAAAATGTCCTATATTTCCTGTCATTTTGCATATCCTACATTATTTTGACTAAATTGGTGGATCTTGTTTCCAGTGGAAGGAGAGAAAAGATTAAAATTCACTAACTTCCTATAATCTTCCTTCGTTTATTTCTCTCTCTACAGTTCCCTCCAGTTTCATGAAACTGATGTGCTAAGTTGGGGTCTTTTTTCCTTTGGAAATCTTACTAGAAAACTGAATCAGCCCAGGAGAAAGGAGATTTAAACCCCTCAAGCCCACTCTACATTTAGGGCTTAATGTCAAGAGGTTTAAAAAGGCCCTGGTATTTCACTGTTGACCCAGTCCTGCTCAGTACGGGGCCAAGAAATTAATTAATGATGAAGAGTGTATTTATCTGAGTCATTCTCACCTGTTCTCTTTGTTCTTTAGTGCTCTAGCAGGGACTTGAGGGAGGGCATTGGCAGTGAGTGGCTGGTCTCTCCCAGCTCTTAAGAGTTAAGGCTAAAAGCTATGCATTGGAGGGACAGGGAAAGAAAAACTTAATCTCTGTCTCATGCACATATATAAATACATGGGAGGGTAGATGGATGGAGAGATAGGTAGGTAGATAGACATACAGAAACATTGATATATATGCACATATACAAATATTTTTTGGCCACCTTTACTTATTATTATAGCTTACTAAGCAACCTCTATACACTCATGATTCCTAGCTCCCTAAAATGAAGCTTCTCCTTTCTCCTTGTATTTTCAAAGGCCTACTCTGTGGGCATTTCTCTGCAGATGTTTTGCAGATGATCCTTGTTAATTCAGAAAAAAATAATCTTTCTGATGTCTTCTTGAATATCTAGAAACCTGGCAAGTGCCTACCACAGAGCAGATACTGAATGAATATTCATGCTGAATGAATAAAAAAGATGAATGAAATGATATATAATTCTTTATACACTTTGCACAAATGCACATTTACAGATATCATCATATAACCAACCCTGCCAACTAAGGCAGTATGGACAGGACTGTCACTCTCCTCCATCTAGTCCCCCAAACTTCCCTTACCCTTGAGGTTCCATGCCACCCTGTTGGGACACTTTGTTTATTTGTAAGGTTTACAATAACCTTATTTCACTTACTTTAATAATGTACATTTGACTTGGAAAGAGAGAAGGCTGTCAGAGACCGCTGTGACCTTAGTGACAGGCTATTGATCACAGAAGTGAAGAAAGCTTTGATTAGCACATTTTGGCAATTTTTTTTTTAATTTAAGATTTTGAGTTACTTTAAATCAATTTTGTTCATTACCTATTGCTGGATCCTGCTGAACTAATATATTTTTGTTGGGGGTGTTTTATGACAATTGATACATTGGTTTTGATTTAAATGTCGTTTCTCCCGTGAACCCTCTTAATACAGAAACCAGAATGATGATGACATGGGTGCCTCTTGTCTGTTCAGTAAAGAAGACTCATGGTTATAATCACGTCTAACAAACTGCCATTTCTCTGTGATGACTGGAAAATCAATGGCAGTTCAGCAATTAAAGCAGAGTGCCATTTCTATCTTAGACTCTGATCATTCTGTTTTTTCATCCTCAAACCGGTGAGGACAGTTTTCTCCATATTGTATTTTAAAATATATTTTAACTGAGCTTTTATTTTATAGCAGATTTAAAAGCAAAATTTTAAAATTATTTATATTAAATAAAATATTAAAATAAATCTAAAAATTATTTTTTTATCAGATTCATAATACCGATTACTTGGAACCTTGTTTGTTTGGCTTTTGATCTTGAAATGTATGCTAGAGTTTTCTATCCTTAATCTACTTTTCTCATTATGAGGATTGTTCCTGTGTTTTATTTAGTGAAGGACTTCTTTAGAAAAGTGAAGTTGGTTTGTTATTTTACAGTATAGTGATTAAAGCATAGTTTATTTTTCTGTAGCATGTAAGATGCAAATTATATAATGTGCCTTTTTTATACTTCCCATTTGCTTTTCTTTGTGTTTATCCTTAAGCTGATATGAAATCAGTGATGCATGTGTTATTTAATTGTACTAATGACTATTTTGAAGTATCTCAAAATTGAAACTAGAAACTTAAAGATATATTTGAATATAAACATAGTATCAAGTTATCCAAACTGGTTTAGAAAGGCTTCTATTATATGGACTAAATCAAGGACAGTTATTTGTGAAGTTTTAAAACCCTATGAAAAACAGAATGTTTCTAAAGAAATATACCACAGTAGTAAATTGCAGCAAATCTGATCTCAGAGTCCAGAGATCCAGCTGCTGGTGTGGACTCTGCCCTTAGTGCTCTGTGTGACCTCAGCAAGCCATGTAAGTTTCTTGAGACCTGGCTTCTTCCCTCTGAAATTGAAGAGTTGGGCTCCACCAACAAGCTTATTATATTCACTATCTTTCAAATATCTATAGTAATTTAGATCCTAAAGTAGATTAGAGTGACTAGTTATCAATTATTATCTTTCTTACTAATTGTTTTCACAACTTGCCAAAACCCAGATTTATCCCCTCCAAAGCTGATTGGCAACACCTTTCATGCTTACACTATTAATTTGCTTAAAAGGTCGTGTACAAACAAATTATCCTGACTTGAATGACTAGTTAATAGGTATTTAACATTTGTAAAACTGTGGGGAGTTGTTTGTTCATTTATTTATGTTAGTTCTTTTCATAATCTGAATGCAGCATTAGTTCTTGGGCAAGGGCTGATGAATGTTTGTTTTGACATTTCCCTTCTCTTTAAAGGACACTTTTTTTTTTTTTTCTTAAGATCTATCCTACTGGGGAGGGGTTATATTTTTAGGTGTGGTTCAGAAGAACAATGAGTAGTTGAAAAAATAATTTAATAATTAGAGTGGTCTCAAATTGGTTGTCTTCTTAGGGATGTAGGGGGACATAGGGTGTAGTAAGGGATGTAGAGGGGTCTCTAAATTAGAGGTCACACCTGGATTTTGCTTCTGCTAAGATTTAGGCTATATCATATCCTCTCAGGTTTTCTCAAATTCTGATATTTGGACAGTAAATCCCTCCTTCTACCTCCTCAGTCTACAGTTCCTTGTATAGCATCTTAATTAGCAAGAAGAAACAGAAATGTCCTTAACATTTGCATGTTGAAATGTGGAGCCTCCTGGCATTTTTTATGATCATGCTATCTCTGCTGTCCAGTCTAGATGCCACTTAGGGGTTCTTTCTTTCCTTATCACACTGAAGGTTTTTGAAGTCACAGTTCAACTACCAAGTCCTGTATCAGTCTATTGACATTTCAGAGGGTTTTGATTTGTGGTCCTGGTTATAGGAGAATAAAGACACAGATCGATAGAAACATTTATTGACTTAAGAATATAAATAAGTCTGCAAATATGCTTTTTATACAGACACTTGCATTGCAAATACAGGGTTATTGAGATTTTGGTCTTACACAAAAAATAATTTATTAGCTGCTTATTTGCTTTACACACCAACTTACAAGAGGCCTTCTTTATATATTTGCTATAGTATACTTATTTCAGAAGGAAATGTATTGTACAGTGAAATTTACATGTTCATCCCTTTCTTTTCCCTTTGTTTTCTAAAAATATCTAGTGACATTGGGGTCGGTACTGATCCTCCATATTCCATTTTTCTCTTAAGCTTAACACATCACTGTTTAATGTTTCCAAGTTTATGGTCTTTCACTGCATTTGAGCCCAAGACAATAATCACAGTTTTGTGGAATATGGCTCTTGCTGTATTTAACAGGTCCTTGCAAAGGTCTTATCTGTGGAGTGTGCCATGCTGTAGCATGATAATCTTTCTGGCTACAACAATACAAAATTACCCTACACCCTCTCCTCCCAACCCAGGAAAAGGCTACAGCTGAAATAATTAAAATCCATACGCTTAATGATCTGTGCCTTCTGCAGGGCGGCACATTACTGTCTCTAACGATGTTTAATAGCTCATAACATTCAATACACTTAATCATCAATTACTGGCATTTGTAGTACTTTTGCATACAGAACATATCTTGATCGGGGGAAGACTGCATTGGAACAGACTCAACTATCCACGTTGGAAAATAAAAGACACTGGGGTAGACCGAATGCGGATGCATGGTTGTCTTTGGAGCTGCTCAAGCGACTGAGGCAGGACCGTACCAAGGCCATGTGGTTGTCTCAGACTATGTTAGGTGAGGAGGAAGTTTCAGTTTTCTTGTGGCACACTGCACTTTGTTGGTCTCCCAACCATTCTGGGGTTATCCCTTATTGGAATGTCCGGTAACTGGGAAGCTGGCCCCACCCAGCCACCTGATCTCCCACAGGTCAATCGCTACTTTGTTTCTGTGTCTTTATATGTAAGGTGATAGTGACGGCTATAGTGAAGGCTAGAGGAGCCTGAAGAGGTCCTACCCAGATCAGAAATCCTCCAGTCTCACTGTCACTTCAGGGACAATGGAACCATCAGCCTTCTGTCATTTTCCATGTAATTTCCTGTTTGCTCAGTGTTGCTTGGAAAAACAAAGAAAGATAAAGAGCCCAGAGAGTCCACTACCTTTGGTGGAATGATAAAGAAAAAGGCAGAATTCTCATTTTATAATAATCACATGGTTTTGATGTAGTTTGCACAGTACCTACTTTCAATATATATATAAAAATATTATTTATAAACCATGTTGATTACTTTGTTTATCTAATATTACAACTAACTGCATATTGATATACATTATATTATATATAATACCATATGCATGTAATATATAATAATATAACATATGCATGTATTGAATTTAATATTATAGTTAATTATATATTAATTATTAATATACTGTATAAATATATATGATTATACCATGCATAATTATATTTAGATGCATATAAGGCTTTGTTTGCATATTTAGGCCAAAGGTTATTTTGCTTCTGGTAACAGAAGGATTTGAACTGTGCCAGCACTTCTGTAGATGCTCAGTCCTGGAAGTGACAGGATCTGCAGGAGGTAGCTTATTTTAATACAGAGTTTGCTTGAGAAAATACATGATTTCATCATCTCTGAGTCTCAAGAGAAAAATTCTGATTGTCGACCTTTCCTCCTAATCATGAATTTGAGTCATAACTACCCTGGGGTGAAATGCACACATTGTTCTTTCAAGTTCTTGATTGTTTCCGAAAAAGTTCTAGGACTTTTTCCAAGTTGATAGCAAATGCTTATGTGGGCAAAACAAAAGAGGAGGAGCAAAGGTGTTGCAACTTCCACTATCACCTGCCTTTCTCAAATGTTACAGCTTCTCTGCTGCTGGCTGAACTCACAAGACCAACTTAAAAAAAAAAAAAATAGAGGAAGAAAATATAAGAAAATATTCATGTCACTGATAAATTCATAGCATTTAGGATTTCATCCTTTCTTCTTGCTTCAGCAGCAGTTGGATATGCTTTATATATTTATTTAAAGATTTATTTATTCATTTATTTGAGAGAGAGAGAGACACACACACATACACAGACAGACAGAGAGAGGGTGGGTATGCCAGCTGAGGGAGAGGGAAGGAGAGAGAGAACCTCAAGCAGACTCCTCGCTAAGCACAGAGCCCATTGTGGGGCTTGATCTCAAGACCCTGAGATCATGACCTGAGCCAGTGTCAAGAGGCAGATGCTTAACCAGTTGAGGCACCCAGGGGTCCCAGGATATTTCTTAAAACATAAAGTGCCATGTCTACCGTCCTTTGCTCTTCCCAACATTCATTGAGTGTCTCTACTCTGTCAAATATAGGTTAAGTGCTAGGAATAATGATATCAATATGCTACAATTATAGTTCCTACCCTGACGAAGCTTAAAGTCTTGACAAAGCGTTGAAGATTCAAATGTATGCAGCATAGGCAGTCATAAATCAGCTCTAAGAAGAGGCAATGGGGAGTGGTAGAGCCTGGAAATAATGGGAGAAATGTCTTTATTTGTTCTTCCCTCCCCTTCTTCACTCCATCCTTTCTTCCTTATTTCTTAATAATACTCTGCTAACTAAATAAAATAGCATGCAAATCTTCAACTCCTAACACCTATCCAGATGGAAATATGTAAACAAATAATTTTAATATAGTAAGTAGAATCTTAAAAGTTATTTCTAAATCCCAGCTGTTGATAGTACAGACCCTACAGCCCGGGTGGCTTTGAATGCTGTCTCCACCATTCACAAGCTGTTTGACCTTCGGCAAGTAATCTTCCTTTGCTTCAGGTATAAATGGTGACAATGCAAGTATTTAACTTCATCATGTTCTCTTGAGCAGTAATTGAGTCATGATGTAGAAAGCTCTTCAAACAAAAACTTGGCACAACATGAGCTCTAAATAAAAGAGACTGTTCTTAGTAGAAAAGAGACAAGACAGCACATGTTAAGATATTAAGTCTGAGTAGACACATGCTGATAGAATCTTAAAATGGAAGGAATCCTGAGTCACCTTGTGGGCACCATCTACTTGCTGCTGGAATAAGCCCAGAAGAGACAATTCCTCAGTGTTTACTCATGCAGCTTGTTCAACTCATCCTGTGCTATACACCAGTCAGCTCTGAATAATTTTATCAAGGTGGTGCTCACCTTTGTCTTCCAGAAAGGAGTCAAGAGGGCGCTGGGTGGCTTAGTTAGTTAAGCATCTACCCTCTGCTCAGGTCGTGATCCCAGAGTCCTGGGATTAAGCCTCTCTGCTCAGCAGGGAGTCTGGTTCTCCCTCTGCTCCTCCCCCTGCTCATGCTCTCTCTCTCACTCTCTCAAATAAATAAACAAAATCTAAAAACAAAAATAAGAAAAAAACAAATAAACAAAAAACGAACAAACAAACAAACAAAAAAAGGGAGCCAAGAAGCATAGTATAATGTGTCAAGATCTCCTCTGGTAACATTGTAACTTTCATGGTGTTCTCCGCATTGACCGTTTCTGGTGTTTTTATTTGTTCATTTGTTTTGTATGTTTGTTTTTTAAATTGGAAGATCTAATTGGCTTTATTAAGCAATTCATGAATTGGGCAACATCCCATTTAGCAAATAGAGAAATGCTCCTCACATTGACCATTCATTTAGCATTTCATTTGCTTTATCTCAAATGAAGATATATATTTCCCACCATGCTTCAAAAACGAGCTAACCACAGCAGTAAATCGTTTTAAAGCATTGCATTGCTTTACAGATTCTACAACATAATCAAAAGCATAAAACATTCAGATGTGCACTGTCCATTCAGTTATCATTTAAAAATTCTCTTGTGTCTATTCCTTTACTGTCCTGTATGTGGCTCCTTGGGGATGTACAGTTTGGAGAACAGAACTAGCCAAGAGTTTGTGAAGCAGTGGTCACGTATTAGACCGCACTAATCTTTCTTCTCTTAAAATATGTTGCATTTTCTGCATTGCTGTAGAGGATCCATTTCTTTCTTTTTTTTTTAAAGATTTTATTTATTTATTTGACAGACAGACAAAGATCACAAGTAGGCAGAGAGGCAGGCAGAGAGAGAGGGGGAAGCAGGCTCCCCGCTAAGTAGAGAGCCTGATGCAAGGCTCAATCATACAACCCTGGGATCATGACCTGAGCCAAAGGCAGAGGCTTGCACCCACTGAGCCACCCAGGCGCCCCGAGGATCCATTTCTCAGGATCATCTAAGATTTGTACCTCGAGGAAAATATGTGTGAAAAAGGTTCTGAGGCAGCCTAAGCTATTGGGAAAAGGGAGCAAATCATAGCTAAGAGGGTTAGAAATTTTTGCTCTTTATCTCTCCTCTTTTCTAGGACTGCTACCATGGGAAAATATCAAAAACATGAGCTATCAATATACGCCAGATACCTTATGCAATTAGACAAAGAAAAACACTGAGAGATGGTGGACTCTGAGAAACAAACAGGGTTTTGGAGTGGAGAGGGCTGAGCCTGTTGGTGGATGTTATGGAGGGCATTTATTACATGGAGCACTGGGTGTGGTGCATAAACAATGAATTCTGGAACAGTGAAAAAAATAAAATAAAATAAAATTCAGAAAAAGTAAAATCTACGTAATTAAGGGAAATTTTATATTAGTAAACAAAAGAGAATGATGTGCAGTTTTAGATATTACATATCATAACTGGTGGTTAAACATTATAGGCATAGAGAACTTTCTGGAAGATAGCTTAACACTCTCTGAACCTAATTTTTAATCATGCCCTTTTCCCTTACTTCTCCCAGTTTTCCCATAGTTTGTTTATCAAGTATTTAAAGAGAGCTTCTATTGCATGCAGGCTCTCCCTTCAAAGGATGCAACACATGGTATTCATGTTATTTTGGTTCATAATCTGCTTCTAAAATTACCTTTCTACTCCTGAGACTCTATCCTCTGCATGTTATCCCTCTCTTCTATGTATTATTACCATCCTGCATTATTCTGCATTTGAGTTGATGTTACCTCAAAGTTATGCACAATTGTCTGTCCATCTCTAGTGCCACCACGGTAGTCTAAGAACCAGAACAAGCACCAGCTCAAAAGCCAAGTGCTGGAACTCTTAAGGAGGTGATTTTATGCCTTAAAACAATAAATATTTTGGGGTGCCTGGGTGGCTCAGTTGGTTAAGCAACTGTCTTCAGCTCAGGTCATGATCTTGGAGTCCCAGAATCAGTCCCTCATCAGGCTCCCTGCTCAGCAGGGAATCTGCTTCTCCCTCTGACCCTCTCCCATCTCATGCTCTCTCTCTCACTCATTCTCTGTCGAGTAAATAAATTAAAAAAAAAAAAAAAAACTTTAACAGATTTTTATTGGGGAGATGTTTTCTTGATTCTAAATTGTGTATGCAGAAGTGGAATCAGCCAATAAAAAGCACTTCCATACCTTAAACCAGGAGTTCATGAGCTGTTCTTGTCATGGAGAGGACCACAATGATGGGGGTAGCAGTAATATTAGTGACAGTAATGAGGAAGCCTCCATTATGGGTAAAGCCTTGTGCTGGTTGCTTTGACTGCATCACCTCTAACCTTTAACCCTAATGACTGTCCTCAAGGCTGCTCTCATTATTTTGGCCCCTGTTTTGCAGTGGAGGTGACTGAAACACCAAGGTTGAATAATCATCAAGTCTAACTTTTGTCAGTGGTTGGCATTGAGTCAGGGTAATGATCCTAGATTTTTGTGATTTTAAAGATTACTTGTCTTTTATTCTATGACTTAATATCTCTCTATATAGTTTTTAGAACAATACTTACATAATAAGCCTTTATATAGAAGCACTGTGTGTGCATATTAATTGCTATTATTTCCCTTTGGTCACTTATTTGGAAAGACTAATTTTTCTTTTTTCTAGCAGGTTGTAAGTGGCTTGAGGGGACCAAAGACTTTACTATAGATACCCTGCTCTGAGCTTTAGGTTTATATCAAGTAATTGAGAGTGAACACAATGGTATATATGAAAGAAACAGGCAGATCTGTTATCCCCTCTTCATTGATCCCTTCCGTCTCCTACACAAGCATGCTGTTTCTTAGCTAAATATTTTAGTCTTACAGAAAAAGCAGTTCCCTGGGAAAAACAGCCAATTTTATCCTGATAAACTTGCTTATCATTGCACAATATAGATTTCCACTTTAATTCAGTAATCTTAAAACTATAGGGATATAAAATGCATTAACATTGTAGCTGACTTCAGATTGCTTTTCCTTTAAAATCTTTAACAACGTGAAATCATTTGTACCTGCTTAAAATGAGTTTTTGGTTGTAATTTAAATGGAATTAAATCATCTTCTATTTATCTTAGAATGATCTCAGAATTTAGCATGAGATTTCCATTTGCAGAGTCACATTTACTAATGTGGGGCTCTCTCCTCTCCATCTCTATTCTGCCCCCTTCCCTCCCCACCTCACGGATGTCTCCAGAGTTCCTTCCTGGGGTGCCTGTGTGGGGGCCCCAGTTGGGTGAGCTTCACCTGACAAGTCTGTACTGCTCTGTGTTACTCCTAGCTCTGAAGCAGTATTGCTGACCCAATGGCCAGCACATGGATTAAGTCTCCTTCTTATATACTGACCTTCTGTATAAAAACCTGACCTTGAATATTAGTTTGATTAGGCATGGTTCCTCCACATGCTGAGGGGTGCAGCTGGGCTCACCTCCCTGGGCCCTTTGTTTACAGAGTAGCTGAACGTGAGTGACCTACTGTTTCTGTGGCTCATATACCAATTTAACTTGCAGAATTTGGGATCAACCATGTGGCTCCCTAGATGTATATGCAGAATAAATTTCCCCTTTCCTTGAACAAGTAGATTTATTCCAGCAGCAACTGTTCCACTCTTTAATACCATATGCAGATATGTCCATCTTTAGCTGTGGTGACCTTCTCAATAGTTCATTAGATTCACCCATTATTGTGAATGTTCCTTCCAAGCGTGCTTTGCAGAGTGAGAATGAGATCGTCTTCTCCCTACAGCATGGATATCTGCCAATGAGTCCCTTCTTTTCAGGGTTTGGGGGATGTGGAGGAAATTTATATAATCCTGTAGCAAGGGTGGGACCCCTGAATTAAATATGTATTTCCTAATTGCCAGCCTCCAACTTTAAGTCTATTTAGCCCTGAAGGGCCAGACATCTTGGAAATTCACTTCTGTGCCAGGACGGTAATGAATTATTACATTTCTCCCATGCCGTTATATATCAGGCTCTTTGTCTGTGTCTAGGCATTGGAACTAAGCTGGTCCGCTATATAAGATGCTTATTGTAGATGGTAGTTTCTTTTAAAAATCTACAGCGAAGTGTATTTCCTGACACACCCTCATTTCCCAAGCATGAAAGGCTTTAAATAACTATAACATTGAGTGAATTACATCAATTCCAACGTGCTTGTGAAACAGTTAAGAGGTACTATTTTTTTTTCTCTTGTATCTTCAGATACAACACAGGATGCACAGGGTTTCAGTGATACAGTTGACTTTATTTAAATGAGATGGGTTTTGATTAACAGATGAGAAATAATCATTCCTATAAATAGAATATAAACAAATTGTTTTACCCTAAATTAAATCATCATTCATATTAACTCTATTCTTCAAGTTTACTGACAAAGCTTTTATTGCCTCTGTGGGTGCTCTGCTATGTGAAGCTTCATTATGTTGCTTCCCAGGCCTTTCCACCCCAGGTGGTACCCAGTTCATGGATAGGGGACTTGTGTCATCCTAACCAGCGATCCCCTTTGCTTCCAATTCCTGGGTCTCTTTATACAAATACTTGGCATTCACCAGCCACTCCACCTTCTCTCCAGTCTCTACCTCTGATCAGTTCCTAAATCTGGTCTTTCTCTAATACGGATCTCACTAATATTCCTTTCCTCTCTGTAGCCCATTTCTATTTTCCTGGACCATCCAGACCCTCGTTATTGCTCCTCAGGCTCTAATGTACTTGCCCTAATAATCAGTGTTTCTGCCCTCAGAATAAATGCAGTTTATTTTATGTATTATAGCCAAAAAAAAAAAATCTATTAATGTCACTTCCCTCCCTACTGAGGACCCAGTTTGGATCTCTTTCTCAGCTCCCCAAACACTGCCATCTCTCCTCTGCACCCCCTACCTCACTGTGCCTCCCATGTGACTGTAGTTCGTCACATACCCTGCACCGGCGTTCAGAGCCTCACATGGTGTTCACGCTGCCAAGGGTTCTCTTCCCGCTGCCGTCTTTCTGGTGAACACCTCTTCGTTCTTCAAAGTCCATCAAAGTTGACGGCTTCTCCCAGCCTCACACTAAATAAGTAAATCACTTCCCTTTCTTTGTCTACATTCTTAATCGTATGCCTATTGTGGTATGTAGTCATATATATTATGAGTATGTACTTACATCAAGTCTCCTTACTAGATTGTGAACCCCTAGAGACCAGGGTGCCCGCAGTCACCTTTGTAATTTCAGAGCTTAATAATATCTATTGTAGTACGGGTTTGTTGAATTGGTTCAATTCTCCTATAAATGTTCTCTGTATTAGGGAATAGCTTCTTAGCAGAGTATTAAAAGACTGCATTGGGGGTCTGTCTGTAGTCTGTTACTGTCTGATTAGTTGAATTAAGAGCACAGTGTTAATGAGGCCAGGGTTTTAGTTTCATTCCTCTGTGGAGCGTTAACATTGTCCCTCAACTGTCAGTAAGCTCACCTGGCTGCCTCGTAAATCCCACCAGTTCCAAGGGAAATGGAAAGTGAGAATGATTAAGGTCAGGGCAGCTTCATCACAACTATTAGACAAATTGAATTGAATATATTCCTTATTGATGTTCAAAGAACAATTTCACACCTCCACGGGAAATGAGAGCCTTACTTTGTCCACAGCCCCTGTCCAATGTGCCCTGATGTGTTGGACTTGAACGGTGGCAGGAGGACCTCCTGTCTGTGACGGGTTTTGCGGTAGGAACAACAACCATCCATCCGCAGATCCTTACGACTGTTCGCCCCGGAGCTTCCCGTCTACCCACCCGCCTGTCCGTCTTTGTGTTCCAGGTGAGACAATGCGCATCGCCTCTTCAGAGTTTGCTGATGACCCGTGCTCCTCGGTGAAGCGTGGCACCATGGTGCGGGCGGCCAGGGCTTTGCTCTCAGCGGTAACTCGCCTACTCATCCTGGCGGACATGGCGGATGTCATGAGACTTTTGTCTCATCTGAAAATTGTACGTATGTGGAATTTATCAAAACTTGCCTTATGGGGGTGGCAATCCTGACTATGTAACCTGGAGCTTGGGACCGCACTAGTGATCTCTCACTGCTCAGTGGCCCGCTTACTCACCGAGTGTATACCCACCCCCCAATTTTTCTAATATTAAAATTACAGTCGTTAATATACTCAGAAAGTTATAGAGGATTCACTTGAGTTTGGATCCCCCCCCCCACCACCTTACTTCTTGGAGAGCAAAAACAGTATATTCTTTTAGGCTGCAGAGACTGAGCATAGTATATCTGCCTGGGCCCTATCTTCAGATTCAGATTAGTAATTCAGAGGACGTCAGCTTTCCCGGGGTTGCTGGCCAAATGATATGGACTTTGAACATATCTTGGTCTGGCAATAAAGAGCCCTATATACACAACTCATGGCTAAGGCCAATCTTATTACACCAAGCCTGGCATCTAATGTAACTGGGCACTTCGTGTCCCAGTAACCCATAAACCCCTGTTAGAAGTGCCTCACTTGTCATGTTCTTGGTTTCTTTCAGCATTTTTGTTTCCTAATGGAACTGGAACCCTACCCTGGTCACAAATTTTAGTGGGCCAGAGACCAAGGCAACCTTTGCAGTCCCTGACAACTTGGCCTCTCTCTACTTTTCTAGTTGCTGGCTGGCATCTATTTGCAAACAGGATAGTTTAGTCCTCTGAATTAAGATGTTGTAACTCAAAGGCTTAGGCATATGGCTTCTGCCTAGAGAGTTTCTACTCCATGCCCTCAGTGAATTTCATTCCTGGACAATTGGCACCAACCTTGAACTGATCTCAGGGTCCTTAGATGATGGGATGTGAACCATGGGTTTTCTTTTTTTTTTGGAAATCAACCTGTTGCTGGTTTAGTCCCCCCTAGATGTGGCCAGAATGGCTTATTTTCCCTAATATCTAATCCTCAGGCCTTTGTCAGTAAAATGAACAGTAAGAGGGCAGGTGAGATATCTTAGATTTGTTCTGTAGGGGAGTTCATTAAAGAAATTTCTAAAACAGCAGGTGGTTCTCTGTTGAAAAGGCTTGGGTAGCATCTTGCCTGAGCTGACCCCAATAAAAAAGCCACAATTCTAAGTTATGTATAAACTCCTTGATATTATTAAATGTCTCCAATTCCAACACATCCAGCATGAGTTCCATGATCGTAAGCCACAAAGCAAGGTACAACTCTTTCTGGTATCTGTAAGGGCACCTGAGGAGCCAAGAGGCACAAAGCAGAACCTGCTTGGGAGCTTCCTCTCAGATTTTTCTGAGAACAGGCCTGGAAAAGCCAGGAAAGGCTTTGCAGTTTGGATGAGGTGAGCAGAATGAGGAGAGACTTTACCTATTTCAGAGGCTATCAAGAGACAGTGTAACGTTATGATTTGCTATAGTATTGACATATATATGACAGTATAACATTTTGATTCCAGGACTTAGCTACAGAAAAAAGATTAACTTTGATAGTGGTTTGCCAACTGTGTTGTCATCTACCACATGACCTCCTTACATACCAGACACTTTATCTGTTCATACGGGGCTAATGGCAGTAGAGCCCTTAGAGCTGTAAGAGATTTAAAATGGTTGCAATTCCTATGCAGCGTTTCTCACAGAGTGTGGTGCAAAATAAGCGTGTGGTAAATGGCAGCCATGTTGCTGTTTTCAGATCCCTGGAACCCCTTGCATACTGCAGTGGTGGCTGTCATTCCCGAGGTTCCAAGTGTGCTATATGCTTATTTTAAGCAACAAATTACTTTGTTCTGAAGTGTGTGGGAGAAAAAGTTTTGTTATCTTTCCCTTACAGACTGCTGAGTGTTCAAACGCCGCATTTTCAGAAAGATCTTACCCCAGATGGACAATCTTCATTTCCCAGGGGAGAACAGAACTGAACCTAAAGAAATTAACTTTGCATCCTATATGTTATTGTTCTGTGCCACGGGAGGGTCCGTTCAGCCATTCTTAGGGAGTGATGACGGGCTGAATATTCTCCCTGAGCTGCCCACATGCAGAGAGGGCTCCTTGTGCATCCAGGAGGCATTGTGATGTACAGCCCCGGTGCCCGCCTGTAATCCTGCCTTTCTACCCACTTGTTTTGACCACTGCTGTCTACCGATCATATCACTGCCGCCTGTCATCCTGCAGAGTCAATTGGATTCTCTTCCCGGCACCGCAGATTAAGGAAAGTTAAAAAAAATAAAAAATAAAAAAAAAAAATAAAAGGTTTAGCACAAAATCACGGAAAGGTCAACCCAGCAATATTAAGTAGTCCTGTCAGACTGTCAGTAGTAAAATTAAAAATGATTGTAGACTAAATAACACATTTGTTCTACTTAGAGCGCAGCCTGTGCAGAGAGCAGCTGCGGTGGGATGTCGCTCTCTTGCGGAGCGAGTAGGAACTGCAGGGCCGGGGCGGCCGCTGAAGTCAGGCTGTGGTCCGTCTCAAGCTGTGAAAAAAACAAAACAAAACAACCTTCTCAACAATCCATTACAAATGAACATGGTATATAATTCTGCTTTAGCTTTTCCTTCTTTTCCTTCATGAACAAGCAAGCGTCGTCTGTTTTTAACTCAGATGAAGAAGTATCTTCATGTGTTTGAACGGAGCAGGTTAGAGATGGTCATGTACACCTTTGTTAAGGCTCTTTCCAGATAAAAGATGAGTTTCCTTACCACAAACATAAGTAAGAAAAAAGAATGACGGGTGATTTTCCATAAAGGTAGTTTGTTCCTTCTTCTTTTGGTCCACACACTTGAGTAATACCCTCCAGGAGTGTGCGGATTCCTGCCATGGTAACCTTTTTTATCTTTAAGCATTATGCATTTTACTTTTTATCTCTTAGGCCATATGCCAAATTTTTATTGCTCTTCTCTTCAGAAGAGCAATAAATTTTTCTTGTTTCTGAATACCTTACAGGAACACAGATGGAATTGCCTTATCAGAAACTTATATTCATGTTTTTCCATCAATAATTCACTGAGTAGATGAAGGATAGCCAGTTTATTCTCCTAAAATACCTGCTTTCATTCTCTGCCCTGCATCCCCATAAATAATTGTCAGCAAATCAAGTAGTCATAAGCAAGTATAATTCACACTATAAAGATGAGTAAAGAATTAAGATATCTGTGGAGACCATGTGAATTGGCAGTGTAGAGGTCCTTGCATCCACTACATTAAAATTATGTTCGGGAACTTAGTTCACATGACTGCAAAAGAGCAGTCTTTTCACATGACATACAAATATTCTAGTTGCCCATGTGAAGCTCCTTGTTTTGTTAAGCAAGTATTTGTGTGGGCTTTAATGTTGAGCTCATTTTTAAGCACGTTAAGGATTCTCATGGCTGCCAAAGTTTTTGCCACTGTAGTTGTTTTAAATTCAGGACTGAATGACAGTTTTGGAGTGACCTATAGTTCAAAGTTGGGTTGTCCCCCAGGTGGAAATGTGATGTTCCTGAGCAGAGCTAAAGTAATCATTTGCACATCAGACATCATTTAAAAAAATACTGAATTATAATCAATTTTCTCGTTGAAGTTGCTGGTGAGTGATTCCCTAGCCAGTCATCTGATATATCCTGCAATCAGTTGACATTGTCAGTATGTTTGGTTGATATGTGGCATTTTAGACTTTTTAAGGAATCCTGCATTACAATCGATGATCATGAAGAGGGATATTTATTTTTCCTAGACTCTGAATTAATGTAATCAGAATGTATTGTCAATTCTAAGCAATGGTGATGATATTACGAAAACTCATCTTGACATGTATGTGTTAGAGAAAACAACCCCCCTGTCTTCAGGCTAGGTCCTGGAATAATGATGTTCTTCATTATCTCAGATTTCTCTCTAGAAAGTGCAATGGCAAAATAGAAAAACAACAACTCCTTCATCAGTTTCCCAAAGAAGTCAGATTACCTTCATAGCCATCAGGGGCCGGATCTAATGCCGCTGTCCCCTTGTTTGGGAAGCATTGATGAGGCAGACTTTGATATTACCTCTGCTTTTTGTGACGTTAGCCTAAAATAGTGTCGAGTGTCCTCAGTTACGAATTATTTCTCAATAGGTGCCTGTTTAGTCCTACAGCTCTAATGTAGCTCTGGTGTTTAAAAAACAACAGTTACTTGATGTAAAATAGCTCTGTCTCTGATTACAAAGGTAGAGATTATTGCACACGTTCTCAGCATATCTTTTTTTTTTTTTAAAGTTAAAGGTTTATTTGTTTGAGAAAGAGAGAGAGTACGGGGGAGAGACAGCAAGAGAGAAATCCTCAAACAGACTCTCCACTGGGCATGGAGGGCTCCATCCCAAGGCCTGAGATCATGACATGAGCCGAGATCAAGACATGAGCCAAGATCAAGAGTCAGGCACTTAACTGACTGAGCTACTCCAGTACCCCTTAGCATATCTTTTCCATCAGAGATATCGTGGCATAAACGTCATGCAGCTGGGTTGTTTGGAATTCATTTATGTATTCAGTTATCCTTTCAGGAAGTACTTATTGGAGGCTCAGTTTATACAAGATACTGTGCTTAGATAACTTCAAAGGTGACTAAGTCTCAGCCCTGCCTTCAAAACTATAGGTTACTGGGGGAGATAGTAAGAAAGAAAGCACTGCATGCTGGGAAAATGTGCATATTACTGTGGGATCTCACCTAGAATAAAAATATAATAAATGGATGTTTTCCACTTTAAATAACAGAAACCCAATTCAATGTGGTATTTTAAAAGGGAATATATTGGCTCACCAAACTAAGAAGTCTAGAGGAAATTAGCTTTAGGCAAGGTTTGATCAAGGCACAAAAATGTGACAAGAACCGGGTTTCTATCTCCTTTTCTTCTTGAAGGACACTCTTCTCTGTAGGTCCTTTTCTCACGGTCTCAAGATGGCTGCTAACCACGAATTTACATGCTTCTAGACTAAAGATAGCTAGAAAGAGTAAATTCTCTTCCCTAATAGCTCAAATAAATGCTCCACAGTCTTGTTAGTCCTTTTGGCTTATGAGTTAGGGGCTTATCTCTGGGTTATTTAGAGGGGAAATGGGATGTGCTGGTTAGCACTTGATTTTTAAATTTGGTCAGCACCTACTCCTTTCCGTCACCATCCCCCAAGCCATGGATAGAATCAGTTCAACCAAATTACAGTGTTGGTCGTTTCACGACGATATGAGGAAGGGTGACATGGCTGGGAGAAGGAGGTCTCGGGATTGGGTCTCATTAAACTGAATGAGATTTACCTTTCCCAGAATCAATTTCTTGGATCAGACCGAACAGGTTGGGGGTCACAAGCCCAAGCCTAAGCTAGGGTCTCTGAGTTGAGGGTGACTGGAAAGAAGTTGGTCCCTCAGAAGAGTTGGGGGATGTATAATTCTGTGCAATAATGAGATTGAATCTGCACAGTGATTTCAGCAGAGAGTTTAATATGGAAAATTGTGAAGTCCCGTAGCAGATTAGAGTCATAAGAGACTGGGTAACAAGACAGCGCTAAGGACATAGGGATGGCAAATATAAGGAGAAGCTGCTACCCCACGGTCTGAGATAGAGTACTTCAGGGAGACCACCCCCAACCCCACCACCCTAAGTCAGGGCCAAGATCAGATCTTCCTACTTTACTTTATGATAGGTCACTGAGGTGCCACACAAGCTAATGGAACTTGCTGGAAATATGCCCTTAGCGTGTCAAGAAAAAATACTCACCAAGAGCTATCTCACTGGGGGCATTCCACATAGCATCATCCAAGGGGGACCATGCTAAGGGAAGCTGCTGGCCACCTGGTGTTGGAGGGGCTACTTCTGCTGCAGAACCTTTGGGGAGAGCATACCAGAACCAAGGAACAAAATCTTTCTTCCTTGGTTGCCACCTAGCACTCTCTAGTAACGAGGCTCGACATCAGGCCAAATGGGAAAGGAATAATAGTTCAAAGACCTAGCCATGTTTTGGCAGAGCAGGCCAATGTGTGGCTTTGGATTTGAAAACCAGCTCAGGGAAAGAGAGTTTACTGAATGCAAAAGGGGTGCTCATGCCTTAAGGAAGGAGATGGATTCAGGTCGGACAACAGACATTAACTACAGAGAGCTTCACAAACCAAGGGAAAGAACAAAGGCATGAGAGCAAGAGAAAGGACTTGGGGTGTCGTCAGTAACATAATTGATGCTGTCTTGTTGCAGCCTGGAGAACCGGGTGGGGAGAGGCACTGATAGAGCTGAACAGGGAGACACATGTGCCTCAGAGACCAGGATGATTTGTTTGGACTCTACATGTGGGTTATGGGCAATCATTGAGTCCGTCTAAGCATCAGAATCAGATTTGTGATTTAGATAAAAAATTTTGGTAGTGATGTGAAAAAAGAATTAAAAGAGGGGTGAGTCTCAGCAAGGAGAAGGATGAAGAGACCATTGAGATTATCCAGGCCAGTGAACGAAAGGAAGCCTGGATGACAGCAATGCCAGTGTGTATTGTGAAAGGGAGGTCAATTTTAAAGTCATTAAAGAGATCAAATGGCTAGAACCCAGAGGCTGATCAGATGGGACAAAGCTCTTAGTGAATATTCATAATCAGATGGGATGGTCAGTATAATCCAAACCCTTTATAAACCTGTCTTCTTCTGGGAAACTGAGGCGTAAGAGAGAGCTGGAGAGTTGAAAGCATGAACTCTGGAGCAAACTGCCTTAGTTCAGACCCAGGCTCCCACACTCACTTGCTGGGAGTCCTTTCGGGAAACTTGGGCAACTACGTTGACCTGAATCTCTCCTCCATAAAGTAAAAATAGGGAGAATTTCTACTGCAAAGGGCTGTTTTCTGGGATGAAATTAGGTGTATGTAAGCCATTTAGAACAGTGTCTGGTACATCTCCAAAGTGCTCGGTGACACTGACTGGTGTCATTTTTCTTGTACTAAAAATAAGTTTGGAAATATAAGCTGTATTACGGTTGTGCTTCATAAACCATGACACTTTAAGAATACGTGACACTAGCATTTAATCATTCTTGCTTTCTGACGAAATCATCTTCTTGTTAACAAGAAAACAAAATTTAATCAGGAGGGGCAGCTTATCAAGGAAGAGAATATTTAATCAAGAAGGCCAGCTTTAGGAAGCAGAGACATAAAATGTAATGATGCTGGGATCACTGTGGTCAAACCCGAGTATGTGGCTAAACAAGTAAAGTAATAAGATGCAGAATCTTACATCCATTTGTGTATTTACTTAGCCAACTACTATTTCCAAGATATTTAAAAAAAAATTTTTTTTTAAAGTAGGTTCCATGACCCGTGTAGAGCCTAATGTGGGATTTGAACTCAGTACCATGAGATCAAGACCTGAGCTGAGATCAAGGATCAGAGGGCGCTTAACTGACTGAGCCAGGTGGCCCCAAGATAATATTTTTAATTTAGCCATAAAACCAGATCCTAATAAAAGAGTTATATATGACTTCTTAAATAGTTTCATCAATGTCACTTAAAGTCCAATCAATTCACTATCCATGGTAGGACCCTGGAATGAGGTCAATCTGTCCCAGTGGAATTTAGGATCGTTACACCAATGATTTACAAGGCTGGTATGGACAGTAAATGTCAGTCGGAGAACCAGATCGCACAGTCCAGAAGGGGGGGGATCAGAATCTCAGTTCAGTACTACCCCCATCCCCAAATGCCTGCTTAACTAGTACTGAATGACTGAATGACTTCAGACTACTTTTTGCGTATGGAAGTAAATAAGTGAAATTCCAATCAGGAAAATTGGAGACTGATTTAAAGAGTTGATCTCAAATGATTTGACACAGCTGTAGACTGGCAGGCAGGCCTGCTTTAAGAATGGGGGTAGAGGCTATTTTGAACAAGCTTTGAAAGACCAAGATTTTAAGAGTTTTAAGTGACAAGCTCTGAAAATACTATCTAAATCCACTAATGAGGGAAGAAATTTTAATATCTTTTCTAGGTGTTTGAGTCTTTTCAGCTGCATAAGCTACCAATAATAAGGACAGGAATGTGTGGTTGAGCAAAGGGTTCTCCCTTGGTGTTCCTAAGCCCAGCCTGTTGAGGGAGGAGATCAGCCGGCTGCCCTGTCCAGGACTGCCACGGGTTTATAATGAGGGAAACTACGGCAGCTGCCTCTAAGGACCCCTGCTATGAGCTCACTGAAAACAACTTCCCAATCCGGAACATGGAGTCTCCCCAGCTCCCCCCTTAAAACTCTTCCCCAGGAGCACCTCTCTCCTCAGAGCCCTTGCCAGCAGCTGCCGTGTCTTCTTCACTGTGTTGCTTCCCCTCTTCCCAAGGGCCCAGTCTGCAGACATTCGTTTCTTCAAACTTAGTGGGGGGAAATATTTTTCCCTTAGCTGGACGCTATGCGGCAGGTCAGTACCCCTGTTTAAGGAGCTCCTCACTTTTTGCCAGGTACTCTGTTTGCTCTTTTGTTATTTCTTTTCCTTTTCTTTCCTTCATATACAGTATGCCTGATTTATCTGGGAAAAGAGAGGAAGTCTTTGGCTTCCATTTCTGTAACATACTTTGATCTAGTCAAGTTCCTGGGTTCTTTGTGTGTTGAGACTGGCTTTTTATATATTTAGAACTTAGTGCATTTAAAATTCATGAGCATGAGAGGTTTTGTTTTCAACTTTTTGTACTTATTGTTTAAATGATCTCTTAGTAACATGTTGGGTCTGTTTTTAAAAGTTCCATCTGAGAGTCTGTATCCTAATTAGAGCATTTAGCCCACTTATATTTATTTGATAATTGGACTTAAATTGACCATCTTCATATTTTCCATGGATATACCTTCTTATCTCCCACCGTTCTTAAAACAACCTTGTATAATATGTCGACATTATTACTTTCATTTTATTAATGAAGACGCTGAGGGTCCAAAAGGTTAAGGGGCTTACCTGGATCACAAGGCAGACAAATGACCTAGCTGGGGTTCAAATACAGGGCAGCGTGACCTGCCTGCAGCTCTTCACACATACTGACTTATTTCTGACCCTGTGGGGACCGGGGACCAGTGAGGTGGAGAAAGCTTTTGGAAACACTGTCCCAGGCTCTTCTGTAGAAGAACTGCTTTTAAGGTGTTTGTTTGGCTTCTGGGGAGTCCCCTTCTTTTAACCCCAACACCCAGAAAGAAAATATTCTTGGCTCTGTTCAAAAATAAAAACTTGATTTTTCAATTTATTTTGACTTCTCAAAAAGTACCTGGTCACTCCCTTTCTCCATTTTTTTTTTCTCTCTTTATGTCCCTTCAGCAATCTCCCCTTTTGTCTCTCCCCCTCCCACATACACACATACCCCTTCAACTTTAGTTCCATTTCTTCCATTTTGGGGGGGACCTTGGACTGATGCTGAACCATGTTTCTATGTGAGACTTTCCCGCTAGGTGACCTCTCCAATCCTTCAAGATTAAAACTCCAAGTAGGATAAGTCTACCTTTAATCCTTCTAGATTAAAACTCCAAGTAGGATAAGTCTACCCCATTATTGGTGTTTCTTTTTGAAAAAACTTGGCTGAATTAGAAACATAAATTCAAACCAGTGACTGGCTTCTTCAAAGATCACCAAAATGTTAGGTGTAACACAACAAAATAACTCTTCCAAATTGGTCTGATTAATAATTGGTAAGAAGACTTTTTTATACATATTAGAAAACAAATCCAAGATTTAGTTCCTTCCGAGATAATTATGTTGCTCTTCTCTGGAACCAGTTTTTATGTCCTCAGGAAAGATTTACAGCTCAAATAAGCAGCAGGAACAAATTAACTGCCAAGAGCTGTCCTCTCAGTGATGCTGTTGATAGCCATGTTAAGATAATTATAAATCTATTAGAAAGTGAGACATCACTGATTTGTTGTTTTAAAGGTTTGAGATATGAGATTCTAATTAAACTATGAAAATGCTTTATATAGCCCATTCCATACCATAAAATGTGACTTGATTTGAGTCTCAAAAAAAAAAGGCATCCTTAAAACAGTCCTTTTTTCAGTGATACTTGTTGCTTTCCTTTGAGCATAATTAGAGCCTGTCTAGGAATTGGAAAAGAAAGGATCAACACTGAGAAGTTTAATTATCATTTTATATTTTCACAATTAAGAAAAAATAGATGGAGAATTTCCATACAAGATATGAATGGAAACTTAATTTTATGTGGAGTCTAGATTATCACCATTCTAAATTTTCATTGCTTGCTACACCTCTTTCCTTAATAATGGGTTAGCTTATTTAGTAAATTGAATGACATTATCATATCTATGGAGTAAAAGGTTTGACGATACCTATTATCACTAGTTTATATACACTATTCTCTCCCTCCACTCAGTGAAATTTGATAAGGATGTTGAATTGGCTACCTTTGTGATTGTGTCAAGCTCAAACAAAGATGTATCTCCATAGCTCAGAACTATGTTCATCTCTGGCTTTTTCTAGCCATTTTAGTGGTCCTTCATATTTCTGCGTTGTCAAAATGAACTCCCTGTATGTTGTCTTTTGATTTGCTCCAGACTACAAAAGCTAATCAGAATTCTGCAGTAGACCCTGCATTTTCTGCATTTCACATTTCTGAGCTGCTGTTCTTTTTCCATTTCTTCTATCAATAGCCTGCATTAGTGAAGGCCTCTTTACTAGGCTCCCTTTTTATATAGAAGAACTTTTGATTTTGCAAACACGTATCTGTCTTGTGCCTTGCTTGCTCAGAATTTTATTTTTGGTTATTTACTCTGATAAAATTTTTCCTATAATAATGCAGTGTAACTGACAACGATGTAGTTGGTTACTTATTAATATCTTAATTGATATTAATATCATTTTAATTGATACCACAGGCATTAGGGTATGACCTATTGTGGAAATCTTCACCCTATACTAAAGTTAAAATCATTCTGGAGAGAAGATTTTAGTATCTACCAAAACCTCAGATCTTTTCTAAAAGATTGCTTAGTGGAATTCATAATTCAAGTCCAGGGCCTCCCTGGGAAAGTTCCGTGACACGGTTGGCAGGAATTTGGAAGCAGGATGCATCTTTAGGAAAGTGTGCATGCTGTCCCTCTGCCCACCCCCATCCTACCCCAGCTGATGCCACCTGCACCTGCAACAAAACTTCAAATGCCCTTGCTTCTCCAGACTCAGCAGCTCCTCTGTCTATGGATGGCAGGGTGTAAGCTCAGGTTACAGTTAGAGCCCCCTTAGTTCCAGCTTCAGAAGTGTTGACGAGAACTGTGGGTGCAGATCCAAGTGCGCTCAAGCTTGCAGGAGTTCCTTCAGTTTTTGTGAACGCACTTCCTCCTTTGAAGGTTTCTAGAGTTTGTTTTCAAATTGCCTATTTTCTTCTTAGGTCTGCTTTTCTGTATGTTTCTACTAAAAGTTAGAAGAGGGAACAGCAGGCTTCCTGCTCAACGGGGAGCCTGATTCAGGACTCCATCCAAGGATCCTGGGATCATAACCTGGGATCATAACCTGGGATCATAACCTGAGCCCAAGGCAGGTGCTTAGCCAACTGAGCCATCCAGGAATCCGTGAAGTCTGTAATCCTTATCAGAATCATAACCCAGTAAAATACAGTCAATATAGTTCTAATGCTCCAAGCCTTCTGCAGTTACCTCTCAGATACAAAATATTCGGTGTATTGTGAACAAATATTCTTGTTTTAAATGCTTATTAGGGGTACTTTTCTTCTATTTTACTTCAGTGTTAATTGTTAATTTTTTTTTAAAATGACCATTTCTAACGTGTTTAATATATCCATTCTTTCCATTTATAAATATTGTTTCTTATTATCTCAGGTGGAAGAGGCCCTAGAAGCTGTCAAAAATGCTACAAATGAGCAAGACCTCGCAAACCGCTTTAAAGAGTTTGGGAAAGAAATGGTGAAACTTAACTACGTAGCAGCAAGAAGACAACAGGTGGGAGAAGTTTTTTTTGGAAATGCTAGGGGAGACAATGCTTGTCTAAGTAACCTCCTAGCTTGATAGGCCTGACCAACAGATCAGCCTCATCTGGAGGTGATCAAGTTCCAAATGCCCCCCAGAACCTGTGATCCACAGGGGCTGCCTCCTACAATGGGCTGGTTTTCATACGACTGTGGGCCCTGGGGGACTCTCTCAGCCCTGCCTACCTAGAGTAGGTCACGGGCCTTCTGCTTGACTGGTGGGAACCATTCTAAGCTTTTTTCTATTACAGAAAAAGCTCCCCAGTTGAAATATCAAACTTTGGTGTGGTGTTATGGATGCCATTTGGACACCACTCCTTTACTTGCCCTCACTTTTTATTTCCTAGCCCTAAAGACACCACCATGCATATGCAGAGCCAGAATGTGCAGCATGTTGAAACCTTTCTGAAAGACAGGAAGACAATGTAAAGAAAATCAAGGAAAGGCAGAGAGAAAGGGGCAGGGTATGGGATAACACAGGTGAGTTACTTTGATGTAGGTGGCTCACAGGAGATACTGTGTCTCCCTTTGTCTTGAGATAGCACCCCTAATTTTAGCCAGGCCTACTCATTGAGTACCATTAGACTTTTGTTCTCAAGATGTGCATTTTTATTTTTTTTTCCCCCTAGAAAAACCTCTCCAAATGTGGAGGGGTTGATTAAAATCCTTTCCACCCAACCTCTTGACTGTTCCTAGAATTCAACATTTGGGGCAATTCCTAGTGCCTTAAGATTATGACCGACAAGAAAGTTCCACTCAACAGACGTGTGTTGAGTGTTCATCTGTGCCATGCTGAAGGAATGCTGATATTATAAACTCGGTTAAGATCTAGTTCCTGCCCCTAAAGTGCTTACAGTATTCCTTGTGTGAGAGGCATACACATATGTGATGTTAGATTACATGATGATATTATAATTAGTAAAATTCAAGTGGACTTTGTGTAAGATTCCGAAGTAGAAGATGGGTAGGAGTGAAGTTACTCTGAAGCACAAATGTGACATCAAAAAGCTACCTAGCTTATTTAAACCACTGAAGGAAAAAAAAAAAGACATTGAATCTTGACCTTAGTGAACCAAAGGGGCAGTTGGCAAGAAAGATAGGGGCCAGGACATCCAGAGTCTTAGAAAATTTTTGTTTTTTATTATAAGTGGATAGATAGTAGCTCAGTAGTTCAAAATTTGGTATCAGGGTCTCAAACTTCCATTTTAGTATTTTTTGATACATTGAACACAAGGGAGTAAGGAGGAGAGAAAATCTATATTTGGGAGGGGCTGATGTCTAGGTGAAAGATGGTCTTAGTGAGTTGGTAGTGATAGGAATGGAGAAGATTACAAAGAATGAAAGTTAATTTTTAAAATAGAGCTCTGAGGATCTGATGTTAAGTTGGATATGTCAGGTTAGGGAGTGACCGCAACCAGTTGAGTTCTAAGGTTCTGGTTTGAGCAAATGGGTAGATGGTGGTGAATTTATAGAGATGGAGAAGACTGAGTCAGTTGGGTATAGAAATTAAAATTTCATATTCAGACATACTGATTTTTGAGATGTTTGTGAGCTCTCCATGTAAAAATGTCAGATAGAAGAGACATGTGGGTTGGAGAGGAAAAACTAGTCATCAGTGTAGATATAATCTGGGTATTAAAATCTATGGAAGGGTATGAGCTATTTATGAGAATGTCCATCCATATCACTTATTTCATTAATACCTTGATTTTAATTAATTGCTAGACTCTTCCAAGAAAATTTAGAAAAAATAGTAGAATTGGAAGAAATGCATATAAAAATGCATATAACACCCAACCACCCAAGAAAAAAAAAATGGTGCAATTTTAGTATATTGCCTTTCAGTTATTTATCTTCATATTTTAACATATTTATAATCCTACTTTACATACAGGTATGTATGTTGTATTGTGCTTTTTCATTTATAAACATTATCCATATTGTTTGATGAAGGTGAATTATAATATCCACAGAGTCTATCAAGAACTTCAGTCATTTACTTAACCAATTCATAATTCAACATTTAGATTGCAGCTTTGTTTTTGTCTTAGGTTATTAAAGAATGTGTCCTCAAATATTTTTATGTGGAGAACCCCCCCTTCCATTTCTCACTTCCACATTTAGATTTTTCTTTTATTAGTATAAAGTAACATCTAACTTCTAGACCACTCTTCTGGAGATTAAAAAGGCCCTTTATAACTACTCAGGAGAAACCTTCTACTTTCAATGCCTAGCTTATTGCCCGGCCTAGAGAATACACTCAGGTGTTGGTTACCTATTTGTGTTCATGTTGAGGGCTAAAAATAAATAACCCCGTATTAGAAATCCTGTTGGCTGGCATAAATTTGTCAGTCCATAAGCAAAAGAGGATAGATGGTTCACTTAATTATTACTATCAGTTTACCTGACAATCCTAGATAAAATATAATGTGCTTGTCTCAGAATTATTTTTTTTTTAAAGATTTTATTTATTTGTCAGAGATAGAGAGGGAAAGAGAGTGAGCACAGGCAGACAGAATGGCAGGCAGAGGCAGAGGGAGAAGCAGGCTCCCCGCTGAGCAAGGAGCCCGATGTGGGACTCAATCCCAGGACGCTGGGATCATGACCTGAGCCGAAGGCAGCTGCTTAACCAACTGAGCCACCCAGGCGTCCCTGTCTTAGAATTATTTTGACCGATAAAAGAGAAGATGTCATTATTGCCAAGTCATTTATATATGATGTACCAAGTGAACAAATAGACATTGAACCCTAGTGGTTCAAGTAACCTTTAATGATGTTTTGAAGATTTGGGGGTGTGGGGGAATCTCTCTGCGATCCTCAGCTGGCAATCCTACATGGTCTCAGAGAGCTGCATTGCCTTTAACATTTCCGTAAATGATGTGAACATTTTCTTAACAATACTCTTTAAAGCTGAAGATCAAGAAACTCCCCAGTGGTTGTATTTTGACAGCCAAAACTATGAAGACAAATCATCTTTGATCTATTCTTAGTCACTAAACTCCATGATTGAGCTGCCATTAAGAGTAGCTTGAAAAAAGAAAGAAAGAAAGGAAGGAAGGAAGAACCCTATTCCAGAAATGATAATGCAGTGACAGTGATAGACAAAGCAAAACTCAGAAAGGTCTGATTGCCCATATCTGTAATCGTAATTGAATATGGAGGCAAGCATTATCAGAAGACTGAAGTTTGAGTTTTCCTTCTGCTGCTTGTGAACTCTGATCCATGCAAGCTACTGACTGTCCATAGCTTGGTTTTTACATTTTTCCCAGCAATATTTTGAGTGCCTCTTAGGGGCCAACCACTGCTAAGGAGTGAAGAGCCTCTAAGTAAGATAGACAAGGCTTCCTGCTCTTACTAGACACAATATATGAGGGAAACATCTTGAAGTAAATACAGTAAAGTTTAATAAATGTTGATAGGAGGGGATAGGGGCTTGTGGGAGCAGATAGAAGGGGGCATAGCTTAGCAGGATGGAGTACGTACATTCCAGGAGGATCGGCCATGTCTGGTGAAAGGGTAGGTGGAAGAGGAGTGCTCAGGCATTTCATACAGAAAGAACATTATATGCAAAGTCCCGGTGGCTAGAGCGAGGACAGGGGAGAATATAGATTCTAAAATTCAGTAGGGTTTATGAAATTGAGTCTGGGACTCTAAGTTCTAGAACAAATGCTTCTGCGGAAACCTTCATGAATGTACCATGTTTCCTGTTTTGTGTACACAGGAGCTGAAGGACCCTCACTGTCGGGATGAGATGGCGGCCGCCCGAGGGGCTCTGAAGAAGAACGCTACAATGCTGTACACAGCCTCCCAAGCGTTTCTCCGCCACCCGGATGTTGCTGCCACAAGAGCCAACCGAGATTATGTGTTTAAACAAGTCCAGGAGGCCATTGCTGGCATCTCCAATGCTGCTCAAGCTACCTCGCCCACCGATGAAGCCAAAGGCCACACAGGCATCGGCGAGCTGGCTGCAGCTCTCAATGAGTTTGATGTGAGTATCAATGTGTGTGATTTGGTGTGAATATCAATGTATTTGATGTGTGCATCAGCGATGCAGAGGGGTACACACCTGGATTGAAAGAAATGATTTGGGGTTGGAGGGCCATAATAGTATACCTGGATTTACCCCTCTGGGAGGCTTGTGCTAATGAGGTAAACTATATAATGTGTTTGTTATTAGGAATGCAGCATAGTGGCAGAGCCTAGTTTCCTTACATTTAAAGGATCTAGCAACAGTGTTTGAGAGGAGCTGATCTGATGCAAGCAGAAACCCTGTAAGCTGTTAGTTTCCTATCCCACTGGCTATTTTAGGGATAGTTCATCATTTGGAAGGTTCTTTATTTTTAAAGGGGCGAATGTCATAGGCAGTATAGGTATTCACTGCCTCTGTGTTGCCCCTGGGTGAAGAACTACCCTCCATGTCTTCATTTTAAATCAGTGACCAACTCTCTTGCCCCCTGATCCCGCATGGGATCCCTGACTTCCTTGAATCAGCTCCTCTGGGTAGCACCTGTGTTGGACCCACGAATGACCCACATCCTGCACCTGCTACTTCTGAAGGGTGTGTCCCAGTGAGGGAAGTAATGGGAGGACGGCATCAAAGTGAGTAAGAGGGATGCTTGTAATCAAAGACCGCAGGATGACAGCCCTCACTTTCCTTGGGTCAGAATATGGGTTCACCTAGGGGAAGCTAGAAGTCATCTGAGTTCCTCCTGTGTTCAGTGTGAGAGCCTACATGTGTTGGAGGGCTACCAAGATTTAAAATAAGCTGTATCTGTTTTCAAGGGTTCTCTTTTCCTGTAGGGAGATGGGAGAAGTAGAATGTATTAAATACCTTTTAAGTGATAAAACACGGTATTATAGGAATTCATAAAAGAAAAAGCTGTGGAGAAAGATGATGAGCTTGCTTTTGGATCTGTTGACGTGAATTTTTGACAGGGGATGACTGGCTGGGAACGAGGATCAGGAACAAAGCAGTGATTGCTGAAGACATAAAGCTGTGAGATACAATGGAAGGAAAATTATAACACTTCAGATAGCCGTTCACAGTTTTCACAGGGGTCTGTCCTCTTCTATTTTTTGTTAGCCAAAATATCCATCGCTTAGACTGCATACTGTTTCCTAGGGTTTTTTGGTGAGGATCCAATGTCATTTAAAGCATTTACTGCAGAAATTGGGGTTTAATACATAATTCACAAACTTTCTGTTGGCACTAATAGAGTTCAGTAAGGTTACCAGTTTTAAAATACACATAACAAATCAATACATTTCCCAGGTGCAAAACATAGAATCATGGAAAAACAGATCCTGTTGACAAAAATGAACAATTTGGTGGCCTTATTTTATTTCTTAATTTATTTCCTTATAAATGTTAGAAACAATCCTGATACAGTTGTAGAGGACCAAAAAAAAAGCACTGAGTGGTACTTTTTGTACTTTTGATTTTTGGTTTGTTTGGTGCTTAGGTTATACAATAGAGTTGTACTTCTTGGTAAATGATGTCATGATCCTGGGTAGGAAAACTATTGACTCTTAAGTTTTATAATGTTCAGACAATTCTGATAAAAATTGGGCATTCTTTTACAACTCGATGGAGTAATGGTACAAGTTTCTTTCTGGAATAAGAATAAAGAAGCCCAAGTTTTAAGGAAATGAAAATGCACAGGTGAAGTACTCAGATATTTAAAACATTATAATGCTACATTAATTTTAAAAGTGTGCATTAGACCAAAAAATGCCTCGTCAGTTAAACAGAATAAATAGAAAATTGCAAAACTATCTCAAATACAGAATTACTTTATGAAATGGTACTTTTTAAAAAATGCGTTAATAGGTAGATTATGTAGTCAGATTTTGACCCAACTGCATTTTTATAATCCTATTTTATAATCAAAAAGTAAATAAAACCTGTGGAGCTAGATAGAGTAGAAGCATAGTATACAGAGAGCTCCCTTGAAATATAGACCCTTCTGCTGCTGCCACCTTCTGCTCAAGTGTGATAGCTTCCTGATCTCTTTGACTCCAGACTTTTCATTGAAAGGAGCTTCTGCCCAAAATGAATTTAACAACTGAGGCATCATTGTAGTAATACAAAAGGCTTTGGACTCATACAACTTAAGGCCATGTGGGGAAAATCTGTTAACAGAGTCTGTTGACATATAATAAACGTTCAACGGTGATATTTTTGTTTTTAACTGTAGTGATATGCTGGATAAACATGGCTCTGGGAAGTTAATACATGAATTTTTTTTTAATAGAACATGGCATATTAACTCATCACTATATTAATTTACAACTAATATTTATTACATTAAGTATGTTAGCTAATTATATCTTAGCTAAATATATGAACCAAGTAATATTTCATTATTAAATGTGTATGGGTTCTCATGCTATATAAATTGCATAAAACATTATCTAATGTATAAAATTTTATTTCTCAGAGGTTGATAAAAATCAACTTGTGGAGCCATGTAAATTGGTAATTTATAGATAGTAATTCCATTTGGTGTGATTCTCTAAAGATTAAGTTAATGAAATTTCAGTACTTTATTAAACATAGTAAATATTACTTATAAATATCACTGAGTATGACAAGGTACAAGGTAAGTAACCAATTGTAGATTTTCTATCACCTGACACCAACAAATCTACATAGTCTTTAATGATACTTGAAATTCTCTCACTAAAAAAATAATGTCTCCTTCTCTTTGTAACAGAATTATACATTTCTGTTCTATGGTTACATAATGAATACGTTGGTATTTTTTTATTCCCCAGGCATATTGACTTGAAATTGCTGTAGAATTCAGACATCTGTCTTGAATGCTCAGTGCTATTCTCAGATATTAAACAAATCGATACCACACTGGGTGGGAAAACTCATTCAAACTTTCTGTGACTTATTTTTCTGGCAATATCCCTTCCTGATGCTTAGTTTAATGGTTTGCCAATGTGATGGAGATTTTAACAAGTAAAGTGTGTTTTGAGATCCTGAAGTTAAAGGAACTGTAGAAATATACAATTTCATCATCAGGATGACAAGCATGCTCTAATGTTGAATTTGAAACACACTTCATATTCATCGTCAGTGTGCCAACTGAGTTTAATGGGAGGTTGGATGCAGAAGTGACTTAAAGTGTGCTAGTTGACTAAGAACAAGGTAAAAATTAGCATTTTTACATTATCTAAAATTACAGGACTGATTTTCTGTCTGGTTACTTAGAATTATGGCTCAGTGCATGGTGACCTATTTTCTGGCACTCTTCTTCTGCCTACATGAAGAGTTGATGTAGTGATTTCTGAAGCAAGAGAATGAATAAAAAAAAAAAAACCACAGTATTTTTAACAACTTAAAACTGTCAAGAGTCTCTAATGATAAAACAGCAAAAAGAAAATGATTGCTAATCAATGGAAAAATCAACCTCCATTTAAAATGTGGCAGCTTGAGGTGGTTAATTTTATCTGGTGAAACTACTAAGGAATACTAAAAAGAATTTGTAAAAAATATAATGACTACTCAGAAGTAAATCCTATTATAATGTCAGTTTTGACTGCCAGAAAATTTAAGAGTAGGAAAGGAAAATTAAAAATTATTCCTACAGAATTTCTGTTTAAAGAGAACATACACTGTATTTTGTTTTTTGAATCTACTTTTGTAAAAGAAGATGCTTTAGAAAAATAGACAATAACATCATTCATAACCCAGTCTTTATAATTGATAACCCTTTCTCTTTTAAATTTTTTATTTTCTCGGGGTGCCTGGGTGGCTCAGTGGGTTAAACCCTCAGCCTTCAGCTCGGGTCATGATCCCAGGGTCCTGGGATCAAGCCCCGCACCGGGCTCTCTGCTCAGCATAATGCCTGCTTTCCCCTCTCTCTCTCTGCCTGCTTCTCTGCCTACGTGTGATCTCTGTCTGGGACCCAGTCCCAGGACCCTGGGATCAAGACCTGAGCCGAAGGCAGAAGCTTAACCTCCCTTTTGTTTTCTCTTAAATCAGATCATAAACAGTATCTCAAACTCCTCTAACTTTAAGTTTTGCCCATTTGCTTGATTAGTAATTCTTTTTTTGTATACATTTATTTTTTTCTCCACTTGTTCCATCTTCTCAGCCTGTAGAAAAACGTATTTTGGTTCTACAGCCTAGAAAGAGAATAAAGCATAAGGCTAGCATATTTACTATTTTCTCATATTTTACTGTTTTGAGTTTGAGTTTGAGTTCTTTAAGATTCCAGTCCTTGCTTGTATGTCTTGGCTGCCATTAGCTCTTACCTCTTTGAGCCTTGTACTCTAACCTCTACTCCTGCCCCTCCTTTGTAACACTGTGTCTGAGTTTGTAATAAGGACCCCGAAATATCTATGTGTTTTTATTTTCTAGTTCTCAACTGTTTCAACTTTGGAATGTGTGGGGGGATCTTAATAGTATTAAACGTACCTTTTTTTTTTTTTTTCAAGATTTTATTTATTTATTTGTCAGAGATAGAGGGAGAGAGAGAGAGTGAGTACAGGCAGACAGAGAGGCAGGCAGAGGCAGAGGGAGAAGCAGGCTCCCTGCCGAGCAAGGAGCCCGATATGGGACTCCATCCCAGGATGCTGGGATCATGACCTGAGCCGAAGGCAGCTGCTTAACCCACTGAGCCACCCAGGCGTCCCAAACGTACCTTTTTTTGATTTGTATTCAAATTTGCAAGATTTAAACACCTGTACTTGAAGACTAGGACAGTCTGGCCTCAGCCACAGTGAGCTGAAATGTCACCATGACCTACCAACTCTACATAAATTGTCCTTTCTATTTCTACCAGATTTTTTTCATACCCTCCTTCCTCTAATTTGTTTTCTTCCTCTCCCTCATATCTTCATATCCATATACACATGGATACACATATCCCACATATCCACCCCTGCTTCTTTCTCTTTAAATAGATTTCCTTGATCTAATTTTAATTCTCACACTGATCTAGTATTCAGTGGATAGACGTTTTGGAGGGTTAGCAGAAGGCACAATGGGCTATCTGCATCACAGGCCAATAGGGATAGCAAGATACTGTGTCCATCTGACATGGTTAGAGGGTCTAGGCTAACTTCAATAAGGGGAGAATTATCTGCTGGAGAGCATCTCTATGCTACAGTGGTCACAGCCCTAAGGCTTTTCAAGTATGTGCTTGTTTCAGGTGTACCCAGATGTTCTAGAAGCTCTAGTTGGAAGAACCTGGTTAAGAAACAGGAATTCAGCTGGTAACTCATCTCCTAGCAAGACTCCAGCCCATTTCTGGGACATGGAGGTTTCTGGACACCCAAGAGTAAGAACAATCTGGGTGTAGGGTTTAGAATCCAGGATTGGAATTCAAGCCCAGTGGAGAGCTAGAGTGCTTGACAGGCATCTTAGGTATGAAGCCCAAATCCATGACCTCAGATCTAGGCTGCAGGAATCTGAAGAAGTAGAGTTTTTCAACTGACACTTTCCTCCAAATATCATCTGACACCTTTAGATAGGGAGATTAATTCTTAGAAGGGCCTGTTGAAGCTCTGGTCCCTTAAGGAACCTCAAACCAGAATTCTGGCTGGCTCAGGGATTCTTAAGTGTTATGATCTCTCCAACAACAGGCAAGAAAGAATGCCTACTTGGAGACATATATTTCCATTCTATAAAGTCATTCTGACTACAGACATCTGGGAGCACCCATGTTAGGTTATGAAAAGGGTAAGTTTCCTGTGTATTACTTTAGAGTGAGGACAGAAAAGAGAGGAGAAAGCCCTGACAAAATACTGTAAACATACTGATGAGGAAAATGCAAGATGTAGTTTATGTCCTAAAGCAATTAGCAAGCGGGAGGCCAAATTCATAAAAATGAAAGCCAGTAAGCAGAACCAGATAGCTTCGGGAAAGCAATTTTGGATTCCTAATTCAGGTACTAAAAAGATGGAGCAAACACATTCAGCAACTCTTTGCCTTTCTGAGCTCATGCCAGTATTTTTGAAGGCTTAACATCTGCACAGTTGTTATGTCTGTTCTTTAATATTGTATTGGTATTTTTTTAACGTAAACTCTATGCCCAACATGGGACTTGAACTCACAACCCCAAGAACAAGAATCACAGGCACCCCATCAATACTCCTTAATAATCGCCACCATGTTCCTAAGAAATGGTTCCCATTTAATGGCCTTTAGAAGTATCCCAGGACTTGGGAAGAGCCCAGGAGTTGGATTGTGGTATATGGTGGCTACTCCAAGCTCTGTAAATTTCTAGAAATGTGTGACCTGGGGTTGCTGAGATAGTATCTCTAAGCCTGGGAGTAAGGTCTAGCTGCTGGATAGCTAAGATCCATTAAGAGCTTACAGTATGCCAAGTGAGATAAAAGAATGTAGGACTGCAAAGCATAAGGGAGACATGCTGTGTGAACAGGTTTAGTCACTGTAATGCATAAATGATGTGGTATGCACTACATATATAGTATGTACCTAACCTTCTGAGTGTGTATCTGTTGGGGTGTGGGTAAGATTAGGGATGGTGAAATCCTGGAAGAGTTCCTGGAGGAGGTGGTGCATGAGTAGGAATTACCATGCTCAAGTGTGAATGAGGGTGTTTCTCAGAACATCTTTCCATGCAGAGGCAACCTTCAGAAAAATACCCCATTCTGGAACCCAGGGAATGAGGAGAAATCTGGCTAAGTGGCTAAGCTGGCGGCAGATCCTGGAGAGCTTTGTGGGCCTTGCAGGGGGCTGAGTTTGACTTAAGAGGCTTAAGAAGTTGCTGGTGCTCTAGGCAGGGGCCTGGGTGGTCACAGTTTCCCTGGGGCTGCGGGATGGAGAAAATGGATTCTGAAGGGGCAAAGCTACCATGCAATGGGAGTGGTTAAGATGAGAGGTTATCAAGGTCCTAAGTCTCTTGTTGGAGTAGGCTTGGGAAGAGTGGATGGTTCGGAGAGTCCACAGTTCTTGAGGCCTGTACTTTTCATGTATTAAAAGTGAACGTTTTATACAGTAAATGTAAGTTAATTAAAAACACCAGACATTTTTCTAATTTCAATTATGGAATCTTAAGGAGTTTCAGTTATTTGATTCAGATATTTGATTTTTTGCATGATCTAACTTCCTTGTGCTGTTTTTCCCCCTAGCCCTTAATTCACGTATATTACTGAACAGTATGATTATTAAAAGCCTAGTAATTAGTGCAGATACATGTTTTCAACATCTAAATCTAAATTCTATATCTAAGGTTTTTCTAACTTAGTTTATTTATGTGTAATTGAGCTTTCATTAGTATGTGTTTACTAACTCTCACTTCTTAAAATCTTAGACACACTTAAAAAAAAAAATTAGAGATGGGTTTTCCCATCTGATAGGATATAGTATCAATGACTAGAGGTTAGTAAGGTCCAGAGATTCTCAGCTTTTCTCCACATATTGTCCCAAAAGAATGCTTCTATATTTTTCTGCTCCAGCAAATTAAACTAATTGAAATGCCCTTTTAAGCCTTTTAGCTTGAAACCTGCATGGTCTTATAGCATTCTTTATCATACACTGACATCTGGTGGCCAAATAGAACACTAAGAACATTCCAGTGGGTTTCTGTATGTCTGTAAACTAAGGCAACCTGAAACCAAGCTGTGGGCCCAGCCAGACTTGGGATATTAATATGGACAGAGTATAGACCGCCTTCAGAGAATTTTGTCAGCTTAAGGCACTTTTTTTTTTTAAGATTTTATTTATTTATTTGACAGAGAGAAATCACAAGTAGATGGAGAGGCAGGCAGAGAGAGAGAGAGAGGGAAGCAGGCTCCCTGCTGAGCAGAGAGCCCAATGCGGGACTCGATCCCAGGACCCTGAGATCATGACCTGAGCCGAAGGCAGCGGCCTAACCCACTGAGCCACCCAGGCGCCCTGCACTTTATTTTTTTTTTTAAATTAAGAATTTTTACTTATTTGAGAGAGAGGGAGAGAGAGGAAGAAGACTCCCCGCAGAGCAGGGAGCCAGATGCAGGTCTGGATCCCAGGGCCCTGGAGTTATAAACGCTTAACAGACTGAGCCGCCAGCATCTCAACAAGCAGTTTTAATTTCTTAAGGTGTTATAAACCTAGGAATGTTTTCAATAGTATCATTTACCTTTTTATCATTTTTTGAAATAGTTACTTCAAAGGAAATACCCCAAGACCATTTAATTTTCTCTTCTACATTTCAATTACAGAGTTATAAAAAAAATCATCGAGCAAAAAACAATAGGATTTGAAATATTTGAAAGTTGCAATTCAAATCCTTATTTGTCTTCCTGTTGTCTTTAATTAAGATTATTTTCAAACTTGTTTTCATAAGAGATGTCATAATCTATATTTTTTACCCTGAGAATAATTTTCTTTGAGAAATTGAGTATATTGGCAGATTCTTTGCAACTGAGCTCACCTTTATTTCAAATAATTCGTACTAAATGTAACTGATTATTGATGTAATGGATCATCATATTCTAAATTCTAGATCATAGTCTAAACATATAATGGCAAATATCATTTTATCACTTAGTGATTAGTCATACTTTAAAATTTGGGATCCAAATGAATTCTATCTAGTGAACTGTTTAAGGCTAAAAAATATAGATTAAAATACTGATCTCTTGGAGCACCTGAGGGTTACAGTTGGTTGACTGTCCACCTCTTGATTTGGGCTCAGGTCATGATCTTAGTAGTCAAGCACAGAGCCTGCTTGAGCTTCTCTCTCACTCCTCCCCCCCCCCCCCCCGCCTGCTGTCTCTCTCAAACAAATCAAATCTTTAAGAAATTAAGAAAGTAAAATTTTAATCTCCTCAGTCTTAGTTTCTTTAATGATTTCTTACATTAGAAGTCCCTTTCTTAGCCCTTCAGCATTTTCCTTTCTTTTTCACATGCTCCCCATGTTACAGTACTAGGATGCATTCAGTCCTCCTTTATAGGATTTGGTTTGATTCCACAGCGAAGTAAACTCATGCACTCATGCCCAGCGACACTAACAATTCCTGCCACTCCCCCTAAAAACACTGATTTTGATTTCTTATTACCCAAACTCCTTAATCTACACCCTGAACTTCTCCAGCAGTATTTTCTGGAAAATTAAAGCTATTGAATCCCATTGTTCATTTCTTCCAAATATTCTCTGGTGCTGTTTTGTTTTTTTTTGTCATTGTTGTTTTTTTGTTTTGTTCTTTTTTTTTTTTTTTCATATATCCATTCAACCAAGGCTGAAGGGAATTGGTTACCCACAGATGTGTGTGTGGTGGTAAAATTGTCAGGCATCTCACATCACTGGAGGCATGACTGGGTCCCATGCTGGTCATCTTAGTTATAGTGGTTGTACTTGTGGACTGTGGAATAGCACAGTATAGGACAAACAGAACAAGTTTGTGTTTGAATCTGACCATACACCTCTTCCCTCTATGTCTCTCTTTCTTCATCTATAAAATGGGGTAATGTTGACTCATCAAGCTGGAGATAATAGTTGAGATGAACATTTTTAGGTATCTCTACCTTGGTAGCCACTCATAAATGCTAGTTGTCTTTTTCTCTTACCTCTCTTTTAACAGAAGGATCAAACACATATGTCCCATCCCAAGTTAGTGTTGAAACTATTCCCTAGGAAAGGCTTAGGGACCAGTTCCTGATTGAAAAGTTGTTAATATCTCTGGACAGTAGCTACAGATGGAATAATGCCATTTGCGCTACCCTTGGTCCCATCCACACCCCAATACACAATACCCTCCAAGGAAGGTCTGGCCAAAACATTAGCACTCATGAGAAAAAGGCAATTCTACATTCCTGAAGAAAATTCCGAGCATAGATTCAATTGCCACCTGGCCCAAGAATGAATTTCTTGTTGAAGTATAGTTGGCAAAAAATGTTGTAGTAGTATCAAGTGCACAACATAATGATTCAACAGTCCTATACTTTATACTGAGCTCACCACAGTAAGTGTAGTCACCAGACGTCACCATACAACGTTATTGTAGTATCGTTGACTGCCCTCCCTGTTGCTGTACTTCTCATGCTTGTGACAGTGTTGGGAATTGGAACCTCTTGATTCGCTTTAGCTATTAGGCCATTCCCAACCCCACACACACCCCTGCCCCCGCCGCGACCCCCCACCCCGCTGCCTCTGGCAGGCACCAGTACTCTCTATTTAGGAGCCTGTTTATGGTTTGGTTTGTTTTTTAGATACCACGTTTAAGCGAAATCATATGATATTTTTCTTTCTCTGCCCAATTTTTTTTCACTTAGCATAACACCCTCTATATTTACCTATGTTGCAAATGGCAGGATCTCATTCTTTTTTATGGTGGAGTTGTATTCTAGATGTGTGTGTGTGTGTGTGTGTGTGTGTGTGTGTGTAAACATATACATACACACTGCATCTTCTCTATCCATCTATTGACGGACATTTAGGTTGCTTCCATATTTTGGCCATTGTAAATGCTGTAGTGAATATAAGTGTGCACATATTATTTCAGATGAGTATTCCTGTTTTCTTTGGCTAAGTACTCAGTAGTAGAATTAATGAGTAGTAGAATTAATGATCATATGGTATTTCTATGTTTAATTTTCTGAGGAACTTCCATAGTGTTTTCCACAGTGGTTGCACTAATTTACATTCCCACCAACAGTGTGCAAGGGTTCTCTTGTCTCCAAGGATGAATTTTAAAGAGAGAAATCATAAGTCCAGTGCTAACACCAAGGAATGTTAGCCTCTCCATTGTGTTATTTAGGAAATTTCATTGCTTCTGATGTGGCAAAATACACTTTTAACTTCCATTAAATATTAGATTTATTCAGGTTTGGTAGTCTCTAGTACACTGAGAAAGAAAAAGAGTGGCTGACAGAAAGGGGTAGGGTTGGAGGATGAAATGACATAGATACATCCTCCTTAAGCCACGAACCACAATGTAAAGGAATTTATAATTACTTTGTAACAGCATGTTCTACTCAAGTGGTATCTTTCTACCATAGTTAATTAGCAAGACATGACACTTGTTTTAAAAAGCCTAATACAAAAGATAAGGAAAAGACTCTGAAAAGACATTATTAATTCCTACATTTAATGTTCAGCTTTTCTGTCACTAATATTCTCTCGAAAACCTCCAGGATTAAATCCCTCATTTGTGATGACAAGCAGGATGGATCCAGATCCCTAGAGTAGAACATGCACTTCTAAATCAGAGGAAATTTCTGATACCTAGGTGATGCAGAAAATTGAAGATTACTGATCGTCTCCTTTTGTTGCCAAGTTCATATAACCCAATTCATGAAAGCAGAAAGTGATTTCCAGAGAACCCTTTTAGTACAGAATGACACCAATAATTATTCTCATAGCCAAACTGCAGATACGAGTCTTTCCATTTCACTGGTATTGGCCAAGAATGGTACAGGAAGTGCTAGCCTCTCCATCTCTGTTAAGCCCCCAAAGATCCTCCCACATAATGATGTGGTCTAAGTAGAAGAACATGTTGCTGGCTCTGCAGATTGTTACTTCAAGATTGGTCCTGTCTTACTCCTTCTCTTACTAGTTTGCCGCTCCTACAATTATCCTATGAAGACATTCTGGAGCCGACTCGCTTGTCTCCCAGGCCTGAACTTTAGTCGATCCTCTGAAAGGATGAGACACATATGTGGATCTGTCTGTTTGAAATGTGTTCCTGTCACCTTCTGTAACCTCCATCACACTTAAGTTTATCCTGATCACTGCGGGCTACTAAGCTGGTCATCATTTGCTCTTATTTTCTTTTCCATTTTTTTTTCTCTCTCAGTTTTGGCATATGTTTAGAAATTTTACAGATAAGCTTTCACAATCACATATTTTATATATTGTACGTAACTTTTTCTATATAAGAGAAGAGCTTAGATCTTTCCTTCTGTGGTTTCTCTTTTGTTCTAAATACGTTCTATGGCTTCATTTCTTCCAGGAGCTACTTATGCATGTTACTTGAAAGGCCAAATGAATTCTTAGTAGGGGAGTTTGAACTGACTACACGGATCCTTAGGATACTTACTAAATCCAGCAGAACTGACTAGATTTGCACAAAAGTTGAGACTCTTTTGTACCTGAAAATAATATTACTGTGAAGAATATTTGCATGCATTGGTTTGAATGAGTGATCCAAAGATCTTTAAATCCTACATATCCTCTAAATAGTCTTGTGTTTGGCATAGTGTTTAAACACAGAAACATCGGGGCGCCTGGGTGGCTCAGTGGGTTAAGCCGCTGCCTTCGGCTCAGGTCATGATCTCAGGGTCCTGGGATCGAGTCCCACATCGGGCTCTCTGCTCAGCAGGGGGCCTGCTTCCCTTCCTCTCTCTCTGTGATCTCTTCCCTTCCTCTCTCCTACTGTGATCTCTCTGTCAAATAAATAAATAAAATCTTAAAAAAAAAAAAAAACACAGAAACATCAACCAGAAAAAAGTTTTCCTTTTTTTTTTTTTCAAATCATGTTTTATTATTATTACTATTATTATTTACAAAGCCGTATGACAGATGGTAAGGTGACATTTGGGGAGATCTGAAATAGATCTCCTAGGATTGAAAGGGTCATGCACTTGATCTGTTGCCAGTCTCCAGAGTGTGGAAGCCCTTTGGCCTGTGGGTGCATGCTGGTTTTCAGATTCTCTCAAGCTTGCATATCAGAATCACTTTTAAAATATGGAGCAGCAGAATAAACCTAAGTGGCACAAAGCAAACGCTAACATAATATGGACATTCAGGGACCTAAGAAATTACTTATCCTGCAGGAAATAAATATGAAAAAAAAATGTAGTGAAAATACCCAATAAACCTGAATGTATATATTATATGAGTATATAGGAGCATAAATTATAATGTATATATACACACATACATCAGATGTTTATGGTTTTTCTTTGGGTTGTGGTGACTGTAACTATTTTGTGTTTTTTTTTAAACCAATATTTCTTCCCAAATTTTCTTTCACATATATTTTCTGAATGAAAAAAATATATTTTATTTGAGAAAATTTATTTTTATTTTTTTTTTAAATATTTTATTTATTTATTTGACAGACAGAGATCACAAGTAGGCAGAGAGGCAGGCAGAGAGAGAGGAGGAAGCAGGCTCCCTATAGAACAGAGAGCCCGATGTGGGGCTTGATCCCAGGACCCTGGGATCATGACCTGAGCCGAAGGCAGAGGCTTTAATCCACTGAGCCACCCAGGACCCTTATTTGAGAAAATTTAAAACTGTTTACAGATATACTGCAAATATAAAAATAAGGAATATCTATATATTCTTTTAGCTTCACCTATTAATATTTTACCCCATTTGCTATGTGTGTGTTCTCTGATTCTCCTTCAAGTACACAGACTCCTGAATTGTTAAGTGGGTAAACTCTTACCCAAATACACTTACACAAATAACAGATACTCTTTCCCTTAGGATTTTTACTAAGAATTATAGATTTATAAAAGGGTTGACATCAGAGAACCTATAAATTTGCTACTTCTGCATGGTTCAAAGGGTTATTTAATGAAGGGCCATAAGTGTAATAAAATCTTCCCAAATGCTGTCTTTACACAGTAACAGGCATTAAAACAAAATAAAAACCTGTCTTTGCAACTGGATGGTTAAAGCAATCAATTATAGTGTTAAAAAAATAAAAGTTTGTCCTGTTTGGTCATGGTATAATATTGAGTATTTCTTTTTAAGCATTTTTAAAGTTTAAGAAACATTTAAAATATAGAAAGAAGTGATTTTCAATTAGATGCCATGAACAATTTTAATCATTTTGGGACATGTTAATAAGGCACAAGGTATTCTTGAAGAGTAAGCAAGTGAGAAAAACCTGCATGACCCATTCATTTCTGAAGCTAATTTACTACTAAGACTTTTTTTTTTCTTCCTAGCTCTATAAAACTTCAAAGTTGGTAAAGATATTTGAGGTCATTTGGTTCACATACCATAAGATAGAAATCTGCACTCCAGAATCCCTATGAGGTGGACCTTCTGCCTTTGTGAGAAATTATTGGGAGGACACCGGTGGGGGAAATTACTTGTTCTATTTTGGGGAAGGTGTAATGTCTAACAGAAAAAAAAGTTCCTTCTTACACTGAAATTTCCAAATCACCTGAGGTGCTCCCCATTTGTTAGCTTTCATTATGTTTTGTTATGGTCCTAAATACAAGTCTTACTTCCATGCTGTGGCTGGGAAATCCTAGAGGAGAAAATTCTGTTACAGTCTCCTCCCTTGATCATTTTTCACCTATGATTGGTAGTTAATATTTTGGAGGATTTGATTCTGCCAGATCTTCACGTTGCCTCTTGATAATGGCAAATTAAAGTTTTATTATTGGGTGAAAACTCTACTAAAAAAATAAGGTATAAACTGTTGTGTATCTATCTTTGACCCAAAACCTTCAAATGAATTGTTTCTCAAATCATTGCCAGTAACTTTGATTTACCATCTATTTCATTTGCTAATTTCAGTAATCCTAATTCTGCAATTTGTTTTTTGTTGTCCTCTTAAGTTCATTGTGTTTTTGTTTGATTTTGCATTTATAATTATGCAGATGTCAGTTGTGCCTAGATTAATTTTATCTGAAAATAATTGTTATATATTATAAAATAGTCATCTGTTAGTGATCGCTATTTACATTCCTATGTAAGGAGGAATTAATTTGCAGTCAACACTTGGGGGATGTCTATGTACAGAAATGGACTGGGTGGGTGGGGGGAAGTGGAAAGATCATTTGTAATTCCTAAGCAACTTTCCATCTGCGTGCCCTACTTAATTAAGCTTTGCACGGTCCTGTAAATTAAAGTAAGGAAAGGCTAATTTTCACATCATTTAACTTTTGCCAGGCTGGAGCAGAGCATTCTAGTGGATTAATAGCTATGGCTAAACCACGTACATTGTTAATAGTTTAAAACTCAGGTAATCCAGACCTTATCCAGGTGCCATGTGCAGAACAGATATGTAGTGGGAGAGTTGAGGCCTTAATTCTTCCACTGAGATTTTGGAGAGGGTAGAGGATGAGGGACTATGGAGTAAAGCAAGAGGATCTCAGTGGTAGAAGGGAAATAGCAATATTGCTAAATATTGGAAAGAGCCTAAAGGAACAGAGACCAAGAGGAACCAACAAACAATACTAAATACTTGGTAAATAGCATTTACCCATCTAACAGCTGTGTGTTCTTAGCAGATTGTTCAAAAGTAACAAGAATATTCCTGTCTTTCAAGCAACCCCAATCCATGACTTTCCACATAGAGTTTTTATGAACAGTTAAAATCAGTAGCAGATGTTCAAGTTTTTCATGTATTTTAACAATTCATATTTTTCCAGGGCTTTCGGTGGAGTATTTAGTTCTTGATCTCGGGGTTGTAGGTTCGAGCCCCACATTGGGTATATAGAGATTACTGAAATAAAACCTTAAAAGAGTTCATATCCTTTTCGATTATGTTCCATTAAAATTACTTGGTGGTAGCAATTTACTTCTGGTAGCTAACACTGCCTCGTACTTAGTAAGCTCTCAATAAACATCTGTTATGGAACAGTGAGTGACTCTATCTGCTGGGTAGCAGATGAGGCCAAATGAGTCAGTCATTTTAACCAGAGGGTTGTAATTACTGTCAGAAGTTATTTATATATAAGGAAGGGAAAAAAGTATTATAGTGCAAAATTGCTGATAATGATGTAAAATAAAACAAAATAATTATAACAAATGTCTTTTATCTTGCTGTGTGCTTTAGCCCTTTGGTTAAAGTCAGTTTATCTTTTATCCTGGATTTTGGTGAACTTAAAGTCGTCAAAACATCTGCCTTAGAAAGCTGCCACTTCTGTGGGCTCAACTTCCGAGGTAACACTGGTCATCCTAAAGTATCCCTCTCCTCAAACTACCACTTCCTTCAGGCTCATGTTCCCTTTGGCTTTCATGAATAACTTCTTTTTGCTTCATTTTTTTCTTGCCTCTTTGACATCTCAGTCTCTTTGGCTTGCTCTTTTTTCCTGCCACCTAAATATGGCTTTTCCGTAGAGTTCTGTCCTATAACCCATGCAGTTCTCACTAAAGGGCCATTTTTGCTGGAATCCTCTGTACCCCGCACCTGTTTCTCTTGTGCCAACCTCTCCTGAGCTCCGGACCTGTGTCCGTCCAGCCACAAAATATGACATAATTTGGATGATTTCTAAGTCTCTAAAAAAAGTCTCAGACTCAATCTAGTTTTTTTTTCCTCCATCAAGCCTTAATTTTCTTCTTGTATTTATTGTTTTAGCTGAAGGTCCCATTTTTGAATGCGGTCATTCAATCCAGAAAACAGTCTTACCCACTCTCCTCTCCAGTTAATCTTGAGATCCTCTGAATTCAGTTCCTTTTACGACACTTGCCACAGCCCCTTACCTTCATCTTGACAAGCATGGCTTTATTCAGGCCCATGTGTTTTGCCTGGATCATTGCAGTAATTTCCTAACTGGTTGTCCTGCCTCCCTCCCAACTTCTTCACCCTTTATTCCATCATCTAGCTTTTTTTTTTTTTTTTTTTTTTTAAAGATTTTATTTATTCATTTGACAGAGAGAAATCACAAGTAGATGGAGAGGCAGGCAGAGAGAGAGAGAGAGAGGGAAGCAGGCTCCCTGCTGAGCAGAGAGCCCGATGCGGGACTCGATCTCAGGACCCTGAGATCATGACCCGAGCCGAAGGCAGCGGCTTAACGCACTGAGCCACCCGGGCGCCCCCATCTAGCTTTTCAAAAATGCAAATTAGCTATTCCGCATGACTTACCAACAAAATCCGATCTTTAGGATAAACTTTAAAGTTCTTAGCGTAGCATCAATTCACTTCAGTCAGCTCCTGAATCCCTCTCTAATTTCCTCCTCTCCTTTCCCTTGCCTTCCATTTTATGTCTGTCATAATTGTTAGTTCTTCAGGTAGACACTGGTTGTTTAACTCACAGGTTGCCTTTTGTGGCATTTTCTCTTTCTGAACTTTTTTCCTTTTTTTTTTTTTAACCTAATATATTTATACTTATCCTTACCCAGGTAGTTTATTTTTGAAACTTTCCTTAATTTTCCAAATAACTAAACCACAATTACTTGTGTGTTACTATTAGACTTTGTATATATTAATATTAAGCATATTGCTGTGTGTCTAGTTTCTGTGGCTTGAGATATGAGCATCAGGAGGTTAGAGACCAAGTCTCCTTTATATTCTCATCAGCACCAGTTAGCCCAGGTGAGCACAGGGACCTGAAATCAAACTTGGTTGAATGGATACATAAATGCATATCCTTGCTGTTTTGCTCTTAGTGGCTACGATTTATCCATTTACAGTTTCTTCTCAGCCCACTGGGCTGTTGCCATATGCTATAATTTTTACAATAGATATTCTAGGTCTTCATGAACATTGTTATGTTCCAGTGAGCATTCATTATCTTGGTTGCTTTAACCCTTAGAAGGTATCTGTTTTGTAGTGTTATGAAATGAATCTATTTAATTTAAATTGTTGCCAACAGATGTACATCAAAATCCAGAGTTCACAAGAGAACATGGCATTCTCATTAGACACAAAGAATATTTTTCAAGCCATGCTATGTTACTTGAAAAGCAATTAACATATTGCACATTATTTCTGTGAGACACAAACTGTTTCTTTCCCATTTTAATTTGCCTGCTTTAAGATAGAAAAAGATAGATGAGTTTACACTCAAGGTGTATGCATTTCCCTTGTGGCCAGTGAACCAATTTCCTTTTCATATTTGCAGAATATTGATACAATTATTCTTTCATCAGACATGAAATGTGAGTGTATAACCAGTTTGTGGAAATCACCTAGTAATTTATTAGGTTGATAACAGCAATTAAGTCATAATTGCTTCTGAGAAATATGAATTGACTTTCTGTTTTAAATGGATAATTTAACATTCCAAATCACAGACCTATAATGTAACTAATTTCTGGGATAAGAAGTTTATTTCTCCTATTATTAAACTTAAAAAATTCAACCTTTGATAATCTAGTAACTAATTATTCAGTTGCTGAATTCTTGGGTTCATGTTATATCTTCATTTCTTTCCCTTGTTGCTAATCTTTTTAATATTCAAAGGTTTAACAAGGGGGATCATTTTAGATACAAATGTAGCATGTTGGTTGGCACATGGTTTTTCAACTACTTAAAAATGTAAAAACCGTTCTTAGCTTTAAAGCATATAAAAATAGATATCAGGCCTAATTTGACACAGAAGCCATTGTTATCTGACTCCAGTTTAATCAGACCTTCATGGGACACTTTCATTTGTGTGATTTTTATCTGTGACGTCACTGCTTGCAATAACACTGTCCTCTTCACACACACACTCCGTACTTACATGCACACATTATGAAGAATGCTTGTTGGTGTAGCTTATGATCTATAGAAATTCAAAACCATTCTTTTTTTAGATGAATCAGGATTTTACAGTGGTGGTTTATCAACCAGAGGATTTGGCTGCGTCGGTGAGTCTACCTCACACAGATACCAGAACTGGCGCTTGTCATCATGAGAGGTGATGTGTCCCATTCCAGTAATTCTGAATCTCAAGCTCACTGAGCCACATCAGATACCAGTGTAGACCCACAGATGCATACGTGACAGAAGGGCCACCCATGTGGATTCATCTGCACATACTAGGTTCACTATAGTGCCCAACAGTGCTCCAGATGCCTTTGGTTAAAGTAGGAGAAAGGCATTTTTGTTTATGAACCCTAAATCTGCTAATCAAGTATTTATCAACTACTTATGTGTGAAGCACTCAGCTGATTGCAAAAGATACCAATGTGTAAGGAAAGCATCCTAACTGGTGTGTATATGCTTGTTCTCTCTCTCTCTCTCTCTCTCTTACACACACACATGCACACACATCCCACGACATGATACACGCACTTCACCCCATACATCATGATGTCAGACAGGAGTCATAGGGGTAAGCTGGATGATAAGTGACAAGTTCAGTAATGGGATTTAAGAGAGAGAACCTTGTACACAGATTTGAAAATAGTCTTCCCTGAGTAGGGTCAACAAGAGCTTCACAGAAGCATCAGGAAGGAAGGTACTACAATATTTCACAGAGAGTAATTAACACTATGGTGACCCACGAAGCATTCGGGATGGAGTATGTCAGTCGGAGACCACTTTGGCTGGAACCAGAGGTTCGTGAGGAGAGTCCTAGGAGGTGAAATTAGAGAAGCAGAGACTGGTGTCAGATTGTAGAGGATCTTGAAGCCTGGGGACTTTGAACAGGAAGTGATGGTTGTGAGCTTGGATTTCTTTAGGCTGTATTTGCTGAAAATGACATCCTAGTTCTGAGGGTTGGATGAAAAAAGCAACCTTATTGCTTAGTTACACTGGGGATTTAGGCATATTTTTAAAAAGAGGAGATAGAAATAGAATTGGGGAGACACCAGGTAAGATTTGCAGCATGTATAAATTGTCAAGTGTTTGGTGATTATAGGTGGTTGGGGAGCCGTCAAAGGTCTGGGGCCAGTCGGGTAATAGGATTTAATGGAATTTTGGAAATGGTTGGTTGGGGAAAAGTAAGTTGTACAAGAAAAACGATCAATAGAGAATCTTGATGGTAGAGTAAATGGGATGTGATTATGGCCTGAGGAAGGGGTAGAGGATGGAGTGACAGTGGAAATAGAAAATTATTACTTTGTAAAAGCTATTTCAAATGACTTAGCTGTTGATATTTATTACTTCTATGTGTTATATATTATTCTAAGCTGTTTACATGTATCATTTAATTAGCAACCCTACAATATAGATACTGGCACTTGTGGTATCCCTATGTACCAAATGAGGAAACACTCATCCTTTAAGCAACCGGCTCAGCTAAAAGTCACAGCCAGAAGAAGGGTATAAGGAGAACCACAGTAAACAGGGGCTTGTTAAGCATAGGTGAGTCAACTAAGAAGTGGGTGGTAAATTGATGAAGACTGAATTAAAAAGGTGGTTGACAATGTGGAGACTTCAAGGGGAGAAGAGGGATTTCAGCAAGACTAAAATGTTTTCTTTCTTTGACTCTCTAAAGATCTGATTTGATTAAATGCCTTTCTTACTTGCTTTCTAATCAGTCATTAATGTAAAGCTTAGAGTGATGACCTTTGTCCTATTTTAGTGTGATTAATTGTAAACTACTACTTTTGTCAGAACTTGTGCTCATAAAATGTCCACAGCATCTCAGCAACATCCACAGGTAATGGGATTAGGGAAAACAGAACCAACCTCCACTGGGTGGCAATAGCCAGTAGGAACATCCCAGAGCTGGACTTACTTGCTCACTGTTTTACTTATGCATTAACTTTGGTAAATAATTCTGTTTTCCTAAATAGTTTCTCCTCTCAAATGAAATTCATGTAGGCTTTGATGTCTCTTAAAAAACAAAACAAAACAAAAACAAACCCTTAAATATGTAAGAATAAGAAATGCTGCATAATTATCAAGTCATTATCATTGTCATTTATTTCCAATTAAACTGAGCTGTTTAATTGCAAATACTATCTTAAGTAGAAAAAAGGCATAACTAGTTTAAGTATATGCCTAAGAAGAAATCAATAAGGTGCTATGCAATTTTAAAATTAAGGCAAATCTAAAAAAAAAAATTAAAAAAAATAAAATTAAGGCAAATCTAAAATGGAAGTTAGAGATTTTCTTGTAGCTTAATAAAAAATAGATGATTGAAACACCATATTTTTAATAGTTTCTATTCCAAATGTTACCTCTATTAGGCCAAGAGAAACTTTTCATGTAAAGATAGAAAGATTCTCATTGGGGGAGCCTGGCACAGGATGAAAAAGATGAAAATGTTTCTGTGTTAATTATTGATATACTACAGGGAGAATGAGTGTTCAAAACTGAACAAATAACATGCTTTTGATTTAGAAACCCTGGTTAATTTATTAAACTGGTCTTGATTTATGCTTTTATCTTAGACTTCAGTCTTTAAAGGGAGTGTTTAAAGCGCTCGGAGTCAGAATTATGATCGTGCCTCATTGTCTGTAGATGGCTTTCATTCTCAATGTTCAGTGCTATAAAATTCCATTATTTCCCCTCCATCTGTTGACAGTTTAATGGGCAACTGAGAGAGGCTGCTTCAGGGGTTACTTGTCAAATATCTTTAACTGGATCACAGACATTGTTTAAATAACACTGGAGTAAATAGTTAATAGGCGTTGCCAGGATTTGCTCATGATGTTGGACAGCAGCTTTTCATTGTACGAGAACTTCAAAATCATATAGAAATAAAATTGTGTTAACACACTTTGGTCCTAGTAGGGCTCTCTGTGACCTTCTGTGATCTAGACCATATCTAAGAGGCATAGGCAACATGAAGCTCTAAACAAAATAAAAACTTGGGTTTCCTTAGGCCTGCTGCCAACAGCCTGCATCCAGGTACTCCTTCAAGTGACTCTAGGGAGAAAGAGGAAGGAAGGGAGGAAAGGAGGGAGGCAGGGGAAAAGAGGGGAAGGAGGAAGGAAGGGCTGTGGTAGAAGTGAAATGTGACCTACCCAGCTATACGCCATGGAGACCAAGCCAACAACTGAGATATGCAGAGGTAAATAGGAGACGGAGGTAAGGGTGAAAGTATGGGGAGAGGAAGTGATGTCATCTATACATTGTTCTCTTTTCCTGAAAAAATCTCAGAATAATTAAAGGAGAAATAGTATCTCACTTAAACACACATTGTCCCTTGGTTTTCTGATTCTCACTGTTTTAATTATTCTATATCCTAATGACTTTTTCCTGGCTGATGTGTCTGGCTGATGTTATCTTCCTCCTTGAGATTTTATTATTTTTTTAAAGATCCTACGAATAGGAAAGTAAATGACTGCAGAAAGCCCTGTTGACTTTTTTTCCTATTTGTTTGATTCAGTGTAGTGATGTTGGACAGCAGCTGGTGAGGGTCCAGTGTTTACGAGGTAGAACAGTACAGGTTATTATTTTTCTTAGTTACTATCTTGAACCGTGAAGGTAGTAAAAATCCCAGGACACATTTATCTTGCAAGGTTGTCACCATGAAGAAAACTGTAGGTTTTTCTTATACCACTAGCATTTGCTTCTTGCCTTTTCCATGTTTATAAGATTTGATTTGGGACAGCAAATTATTAAATTGGTACATAGTTTATATTATAACATTGTTTTCTTTGTTGTCTTTTTAAAAAAATTAATATATAATGTATTATTTGCCCCCAGGGGTACAGGTCTCTGAATCCTCAGGCTTAACACATTACACAGCACTCACCATAGCACATACCCTCCCCAGTGCCCATAATCGAGCCACCCTATCCCTACCCCTCCCACACCCCAGCAACCTTCAGTCTGTTTCCTGAGATTAAGAGTCTCCTATGGTTTGTCTCGCTCCTGATCCATTCTTGTTTCATTTTTTTCCCTCCCTACCCCCCAGGACCCCCCACTTTACTTCTCAAATTCATCATATCAGAGAGATCATATGATAATTGTCTTTCTCTGATTGACCTATTTTGCATAGCATAATACCCTCTAGTTCCATCCACATAATTGCAAATGGCATGATTTTGTTTCTTTTGATGGCTGCATAATATTCCATTGTATATATGTAGCACATCCTCTTTATTTATTCATCTGTTGATGGAGATCTAGATGCTTTCTATAGTTTGGCTTTGTGGATATTGCTGCTATAAACATTTGGGTGCACATGCCCCTTTGGATCACTACATTTGTATCTTTAAGGTAATAACCCAGTAGTGTGATTGTTGGGTTGTAGGGTAGCTCTATTTTCAACTTTCAAGGAACCCCCATACTGTTTTCCAAAGTGGTTTCACAAGCTTGCATTCCCACCAACAGTGTAGGAGGGTTCCCCTTTCTCCACATCCTCACCAATATCTGTCATTTCCTTACTTGTTAATTTTAGCCATTCTGACTTGTGTAAGGTGGTATCTCACTGGTTTTGATTTGTATTTCCCTCATGGTGAGTGATGTTGACCACTTTTTCAAGTGTTTGTTGGCCATTTGGATGTCTTCTTTGAAGAAGTGTCTGTTCATGTCTTCTGCCCGTTTCTTGATTGGATTATTTGTTCTTTGGGTGTTGAGTTTGAGAAGTTCTTTATAGACTTTGGATACTAGCCCTTTATCTGATATGTCATTAGCAAATATCTTCTCCCATTCTTTGAGTTGTCTTTTGGTTTTGTTGACTGTTTCCTTTGCTGTGCAAAAGCTTTTGATCTTGATGAAGTCCCCCAAATTTTGCCTTTGCTTCCCTAACCCTTGGCGATGTTTCTAGGAAGAAGTTGCTGCGGCTGAGGTTGAAGAGGTTGCTGCCTGTGTTCTCCTCAAGGATTTTGATGGAATCCTATCTCATATTGAGGTCTTTCATCCATTTTTAGTCTATTTTTGTGTGTAGTGTAAGGAAATGGTCCAGTTTCATTCTTCTGCATCTGACTGTCCAATTTTCCCAACACCATTTGTTGAAGAGACTGTCTTTTTTCCATTGGACATTGTTTCCTGCTTTGTTGATGATTAGTTGACCACAGAGTTGAGGGTCCATTTCTGGGCTCTCTGTTCTATTCCATTGGTCTATGTGTCTGTTTTTGTACCATACTATCTTGATTTTAAGCTTTGTAATAGAGCTTGAAGTCTGGAATTGTGATGCCACCAGCTTTGGTTTTCTTTTTCAACATTTCTCTGGCTATTTGGGGTCTTTTCTGTTTCCATATACATTTTAGTATTATTTGTTCCATTTCTTTGAAAAACACTGTTGGTATTTTGGTAGGGATTGCACTAAATGTATAGATTGCTTTAGATAGCATAGACATTTTCACAGTATTTGTTCTTCTAATCCATGAACATGGAATGTTTTTCCATTTCTTTGTATCTTCCTCAATTTCTTTCATGAGTACTTTATAGTTTTCTGAGTACAGATTCTTTGCCTCTTTGGTTAGCTTTATTCCTAGGTATCTTGTGATTTTGGGTGCAATTGTAAATGGGATTGACTCCTTAATTTCTCTTTCTTCTGTCTTGCTGTCGGTGTATAGAAATGCAACTGATTTCTGTGCATTGATTTTCTATCCTGACATTTTACTGAATTCCTGTTCAGTTCTAGCAGCTTTGGAGTGGCTGACTTGGGTTTTCCACATAAAGTATCATATCATCTGCAAAGAGTGAGAGTTTGACTACTTCTTTGCCAATTCAGATGCCTTTTATTTCTTTTTGTTGTTTGATTGCTGAGGCTAGGAGTTCTAGTACTATGTTGAATAGCATTGTTTATAGTGGACAGCCCTGCCATGTTCCTGACCTTAGGGGAAATGCTCTCAATTTTTCCTCATTGAGAATGATATTTGCTGTGGGTTTTTCGTAGATGGCTTTGATGACATTGAGGTATATACCCTCTATGCCTACACTGTGAAGAGTTTTGATCAAGAAAGGATTCCTTACTTTGTAAAATGCTTTTTTAGCATCTATTGAGACTATCATATGGTTCTCGTTCTTTCTTTTATTAATGTATTGTATCATATTGTTTGATTTGCGGATATTGAACCAACCTTGTAGCGCAGGAATAAATCCCACTTGGTCGTGGTGAATACTCCTTTTAACATAAGTTGGATCCTATTGGCTAATTTATTTTTTTTTAAAGATTTTATTTATTTATTTGACAGGACCCAGGGATCATGACCCGAGCCGAAGGCAGAGACTTCAACCCACTGAGCCACCCAGGTGCCCCGAGAAAAGAAATACTAAATGAGTAGCAACGACACCAGAAAAAATACACTAACCAAATCAGAAGAGATCTGAAACACCAAGGGGAGAAGAAAGGAAAAAGAAAAAAAATATATATATATATATGATTGATGACTAGAACAGAGCCACACAGTTGATTTTGGGTGTATTTTGGTCTGTTAGAAGAAACTATCTCCCATAATTTTATACTTCATCTCAGCCAAAAGGCCAAGAAGCGATAACCTCCCATAATTTTAAAGAAAAAAAAACATATATATATATATGGATAGACATAACAAAGGGATGGAATATGAATGTAAATATGAAAATTAAGAAGGATTCTAAAGAAGGAATTGATAAGATAAGAATTGGTTGAAAAGAGAGGAAAGAATGTGATCAGGATGGAGACCAGAACAAAGCCATGCACTAGATTAAGGGTATATTTTGATCTATTAGAAGAAATTATATCCCAAAATTTTAGAGGAAAAAAAATTCCTATATGTATATAAGTAATAAGGTTAGATACAATGAAGGGATAAAATATGACTATAACAACTAAAATTTAGAAAGATTTTTAAAAAGGTATTGATAAAATAGTTAAAAATGTTAAAGTAAGAAAGAGGAAAAATTTTAAAAAATAGAAATAAAATTTTAAAAATTTAACTTTGAAGGACTAAAAGATTGTAAGAAAAAAAAAAAAAAACACATGAATTCTATGTGTTACTTCCGCCTAGCTCTGGAGTTCCGCAGTTCTCATTGATTGGCAGACTTGGTCTTGGCTAGATATTCTTGCTGATCTTCTGGGGGAGGGATCTATTTCAGTGATTCTCAAATGACTTTCGCTGAGGCGGAATTGCATGGCACTTGTCAGGGGCCAGGCTAAGCAATCTGCTCGGATTCACTCTCTGTAGCTTTATTTTTCCCTGAACACTTTCTGTACAGCCTTGGAGGGTGGGAATGAAAATGGCAGCCTCCCTATCTCTGTCCCAGAGAAGCCGCAAGTTCAGGGCCCCACTCCTCAGTGCACCCTCAGAAAAGCAGTCAATCCCTCCTATCTCCCTGGTCTCTGGCCACACTCTGTGCTCACCTGGCCTGTGACCGAGTGTTTCTATCTCTAGTACACAGCTCCGCCTGGAGTCTCCAAACCCAGCAGATTCCTGCAGTGTGCTTCCATGCCACTCCTCCTGAAGGAGGAAGGAGGAGGTGTCTCCAGATCTGCCATTTGTGGGGTTCCTGCTCAAAGAGCAGTGCCCTGACTGTGCCTTGGATCATGGTTTAAGGTAACCCCCAAGCTGAGAGCCCACTCCTTGGCTCCATCTCTCCATCCAGCTTCCCTAGTCTGATACCTGGCTGCTCTGCCACACTCAAACACTCCTAGTCTTTTTGTGTCTGTGTGGGTCCTGTGACCACACTGTCCCCACAAGAGCTCCACCCCCCACTTAGCCTCTGGCATGATGTCCCTCAGTGGAGAAGACTTGTAAAAGTTATGATTTTGTGTTCCACTGCTCTCACTTTCTGAGAGCTGGCCCCTCCTCGCACAGTCTATCTTCCCATCGCTTCACATTCACTTCTCTGCACATCCTACTTTCTAGAAAGTGGTGGCTTTTTTGTTCCTAAAATTGCTTTTCTTCTTCTCTTTGATCTCCTGTTGAGTTTATAGGTGTTCAGGATGGTTTGGTAACTATCTAGCTGAACTCCTGGGACCCAATGATATTTTGGTCTTCTACTCCTCCACCATCTTGCTCCTGTCTCTCTTTGTTGTCTTTTTTTAGCATCTTGCAAATTCTGCATACATTTGAGATGACTAATTCTCTAAAGAGTTTCACATTGAAAGACAGAAAATCTAAAGATAATAAATTTTTTTCCTACTCTTTAACAAGAAGTTTCTTAGTTACTAAATAAAAAATAAAGTAAAATAAAAAGCTTTACCTTCCTCATCTGTGCATTAAGAATCTTGGGTATAAAACCACTCCTTTAGTGTTAGATGTATGCTAGAGCCTTTCTACTGGCATAGCTGTAGTTAAACGTTTGACTTTAATGTTCCAAATTATATCTGGTTTGCCATTCCTGCTCAGTTACTGCTTTGAGTGCATTAGATACAAATTCAGTTTTAAGATAGTTAATTCCTAGCTAAAGAAAAACTAAGATAATAAAAAAAAAAAAAGAAAAACTAAGATATATTTATGTTTTCCCTCTTCGTAGAAAAAGTGTTTTAGAATACCTGCAGACCGGTTTGAAATAGATGAGAAATTAAGAGTATGCTAAAGTAACATTTTAGAACTTTAATCCTAATAATTGTTCGCTATTTTCCATACCTCTTTAAAGTGTATTAAATAATCACATACTATCACCATTTAGTATCTAAGATGGAGAAGTGGCTGGTGTATTAGTTTCCTCATGGTGATGGGCATCACACATGCCAACAGATACATCACACATGCCAAGAGATACATTATGTATACATAAATACATAAAGGAAAAGAGGTAGCATAGTGACTAGATCCGGGACTCTGGAGCCGAGGGCATGTGTTCCATTTCCAGCTTTGTACTTTGCTCTGAGTGTGTGCACAGGCAATTACTCATCACTCTGAGTTCTTGCTTCATCTAATTGACATCTACATTTTTTTTCCTGTGTTTTGTTTTGCAGTTCTTCTTATTGTAAATTTGGTCTTCCAATTGGATATTCCTTATATATATGAAGGTAATTAATTTTGCATATTGATACAAGTAACTTCATGAAAAAAATTTTGTAGAATTTTTGGTAGATTGTCATTTTTCCAAATTAATAGGTATAACATCTCCAAAAATTATTGTATTTTCTTTCTACTTTTCATATCATTTAGTTCTTTCTCTTTTCTAGTTGTGTTTTCTAGAAACTTCAGAATAATACTAAATAATTTAAGGAACACCTGAGTGGCTCACTTGGTTAAACATCGGACTCTTGGTTTCAGCTCAGATCATGATCTCAGGGTCATGTGATCAAGCCCCACATTTTCTGAGCTAATTGGGGAGTTTGCTTAAGATTCTCCTCTCCTTCCACCCCCCACCACTCATAATTGTTTCTCTCAAATGCATAAATGATTCTTTAAAAAATATATTAAATATTTTTATGAATTTGAGAATTTTTTGATTTCAACATTAGACTACTTCTATTTACATTGAGTCTGATGCGGCTTTTGGGTGAAGATATTTTAAATAAATACAGTACATACAGATATACATAGACACATAAGCATGATTTATCACCGGTAACTCCTTAGCTTCCAAACGTAATGGACATTCTCAGTCTTGATCTTTTTACTCTTTGTAGAGTTCCCTAGGGTTCTCCCTTGTCAGCTATGGTCATGCACTCTCCACAATCTACTTAGATCTCTGACCATCTTTATTATATCATTTGAGACCTTCCCGATGTTGGACTCACTCTTCATTCTGTTACTTTCCCTTGGGAATTCATATCCATCTCATGGCTTCCACTCCTGCCTTTATTGTGATGATCCTGCATCTTTCTAGATGGCCCATTTTCATGCAGTTATAATCAACTTCCACCAGACTTTTCCACTTACATGCATCATAGTCACCTTAAGCTTGTTTCAATTCAGCAAATGTTTCCTTTTCTTCTTCTTTTTTTTTAAACATTTTATTTATTTATTTATTTATGGCAGAGAGAGATAGAGAAGGAACGTAAGTGGGGGAGCTGGAAAGGGAGAAGCAGGCTCCCCACTAAGCAGGGAGCCCAATACAGGGCTCTATCCCAGGACACTGGGCTCAAGACCTGAGCCGAAGGCAGACGCTTAACAACTGAGCCACCTAGGCGCTCCAGCAAATGTTTTCTTAAAGTGACAACTGTAAATATTGCAAGCTTTGTGGCCCACACTGTCTCTCTCCAAACTTTTCAGCTCTGCCACTGTAGCATGAAAATGGCCAGTATGTAAATGAGCGGGCCTGATGGTGTTCTGCTAAATCTCTATTTATAAAATAGGAGGCTGACACCCAGGATAGAGCTTGCGGACTCTTGAATTGTACCTGTTGCTCATGCTGTAAATTTAGGTTTTATCTTTGATGACAACTTCTTTATTCTCAGAGGATGTGTATCTCCAAATTTTGCAGATTTACATTCTAAATTTGTCCCATGGTATGTCCTCTTTACCTACGCATACATGATCTTGTAATTTTCCTATTTTTCTTTTGGGTTCTGGAGGCATGGCAATTGGTCTTCGAGTCTTCTACTTTTAGTCCTGCCAAAGCTTCCTAACTTCCAAAACTTCCCTAACTGCCAGAGGAAACTTTCTAAAACCAAACAGAATTATACTATTCCTATGTTTTAAACTCTTGATAGCTCTTCATTATCTGAAGCAATGTTCACAAAGTGGAAGCTTGTTAACATGGAATAGAAGTCTCTCAGGATGTGGCTGTGCTTTCTCCACCAACTCTGTCTCTGTCTGGGTCCATTTATGTAGTAAGAGCCTCAGCACAGTTCTGAGACAATCTCAGTCCTGTGGGAAATCCAGAGTAGGAGCAGAAGTTGCCTGTTAGGCCAGTCTCCATGGTACAAGAGTGGCCTTATTGTGTTCAGCAATTGACAAGGGCTGCCTGGGGTCAAGTGTGGCTTCTAATGGAACTGTGGTGGATCTCTAAGTGTGGCAGATGGAAGGAGTTCCTTAACTGTGCTCACAGAGAAGTTTCTCTTCAAGGCGAGTTGATGACACCAGACCTGTGACTTTACACCTCAGCTTCAATAAACCTCTTGTAGTAGTCTTCATATACCATGATATCCTTCACTTCCATGGATTTGTTCCCAGTTCCTACTTTGTCTGCATGAACTCTTCCTGCTCCTGACTTTGCTTTGTCAACTACTTGTCACTCTTCAGGTCTCAGCTGAGGAATAATCTCCAGAAACATTTCTTACCTCCCAAATTGCCAAAACTCAACCATTTCTTAACATCATTTCTATGTTTTCCAAATTAGGATTGGTAGTACCTGTCTTTGGTTATTTGACTAGACTGTAAACCTCTTATGATCAAGAGTCTATGCCCTGAGATAAAGAGTCCATCTGTGCCCTCAGACACCCACAGCAGCTGGCACCCATTTTTTTTTTTTTTTTGAATGGCTGTACACATTTATTTCTTGGAAGGGCAAGGTAACTGAGATGACACAAAACAGTATGAGAAATGATACTTAGGTCATTATATTTAGTTTAGGAGAGTTTCATAGCTTAACTATGAAATACATTTTCTAATTGGGATTAATTAGGCTCATTTTAACTGAATGCGAGCAGTCTGATAGAGCAACACTGCTTAAAGTCAAAAGACCTGTGTTCAATCCTGGTGAATGACTAACTGAATGACCATGTCATCATCCTGGCATTTTTCTCTTCAATAACATGCAGAAGGTAATACTAAGGGCACAGAATTTTAGACTTCTCAAACCATCTGTAATGTATTCAGCCTCTTGCTTTGCAGAGGTCTCTTTTCTACCTCCTTCTCTATCGACCTGCATCAAACATGACTCAATGTTCCATGATGGTACTGAAATTTAGATCACAGAACTCCTTGTAGAGAGAATGGATGATAGCTTTGATTTAAAACTGGGGCTCTTCTAACAATTGCGTGTGCAGTGAGGAAGGTAAATGTATTATTCTAGGAAGTAGTTTTGAACTATATGGACTCCTGAATTATTTTAAATTAAAATTTTTATTGAGTTCTACATTGGAAATAATGGGAGATCAATTATGTAGGACTAGAAGAGACCATTAAGCATTGGCTTGTTGGAAGAATAGATTTCCAGTCTCCTATGCTTGGGGATGAATTATTGTGGCTACCATCTTTCCGGCCATGCTTTCTAACTGCCACTCCTTAAAATGTAAAAATGAAACATCATTTTGTAAAATTAAGGCTGTTAGAGAGGACGACAAATAAAAATCGCAGAACACGATGTTATGTAAGTTAAATAAACAGAATGAAAATAGGCGAGATAAAAAGAAATTAAAGTCTCATTTTAAAAAGAAACAGATAAGGTAAGAAATGCAGGCCTGCAATTTTAAAATGAGGTAAAATGACAATATAAGGTGGAACCGAAAGATCAAAAGGATAAAAAGATTAAATGAGCTTTAAGAATACAAACAAGAGACTTACATACTTAAAATGTAAAATCTGGGGCGCCTGGGTGGCTCAGTGGGTTAAGCCGCTGCCTTCGGCTCAGGTCATGATCTCAGAGTCCTGGGATCGAGTCCCACATCGGGCTCTCTGCTCAGCAGGGAGCCTGCTTCCTCCTCTCTGCCTGCCTCTCTGCCTGCTTGTGATCTCTCTCTGTCAAATAAATAAATAAAATCTTTAAAAAAAAATAAATAAATAAATAAATAAAATGTAAAATCTGAGGGGATTAAAATACGTCAAATAATAGGAAACACCATGAAATCCTCTGTCAGGAGCACACCTTTGTCTAAATGGGGAGACAAGAACCCTTGGCCATTCCCTTTGCCTGGTGCTGGCTTGTTACCCACTTAACATACGCCCTCTGTGACCAGGGAGGAGAGTTTGGATCCGGGATGCTGCTTCGCCCCTTCCTGCCAGTAGAGGGCAGCCGCACAGAGAGGTGAGGACAGGCTGCGCTGATGCAGGAAAGAGGCTGTTTGCTGGTCCAAAATGACCCTGAAGCGTACTAGCAAAGACTCTTGCCTAGATGTCTCTCAAGTCACTCCCAAATAGTGCAGAAGCAAAAAATCCCTTTCTCTCTCTCTCTGCTTTGACATCATACTCTGTATTTCTTGGTCAGGACTTGGTTGCAGGAGTTTGTTTGTTCTTTGAACTTTAGCAACTCTAGTAAATAGTCTATCTTCTAGCCCTCGAGCCCCTGGCTTCACTTGGCTGTGTGTGTGTGTGTGTGTGTTTTCTTGTTTTTTTTTAAAGCTGGTTTGAGATCTGTCCAGTTTTCTGAACACACACTCACACCCACATACACACAAAATGCCCACACCCCCTCCCATATACCACACACTCATCCCCCTCCACCCATTACACACAACCTGAGCACACACAGACAGTGCTTACCCTACACACACACAAGCACCGAGACACTCACAGACGTGTGTGCGCTGCCCTTTACCTTTATGCCTTTTCTCTCCCGAGGGGCTTCTCCCTGCCAGCTTTTCGCATCCATCATTTCAATGCGCCCCATCTCCAATACAGAGAGGGATGAGAATATTGTAAATGTATTGTTTCTTTCCCAGGGAGATTTTTAAAGAGTTTTTCCCCCTGTAATCTATAAATAATGAATAATTCCATTAGAAATGTGATGAACAGTATAACTTTAATGCAGAGTGTTTCACGCTCAGTGTTTCAGTGCATTCACTTTCATGACAGCCTAGGGCCACGGCAGGTGGGAAGAGCATGGAGCTGACATTGCCACAGGTTCTAATGTGTGTTTTTGGGTTCTCAAAGGTAATGCATGCATTTTAAAGGGAACCCTCTCTTTGCTCAATAGGTTTGAGGAATGTTACTGTAAACTGACTCCTTTAGGGCAGAACTCCCCTAAAGCATTTCATGTGGTAATTTGCTCTGGGCCGTGCAGTATTTCCAAAACATATTGGCCAGGGAAACTTATTTTTTCATCAAAACATTACATCTCTAAGCTCAGTGTTCCGTGGAAAATAATTTAGGAAGTAATGTTCTAATGACAGTAGTACATTTTCCTCTGTTCTGCAAAGAAACTGTTTTACAACTGCCCTTATTGAAGAGTTCAAATTTACCTCGGTATATTTCCATCAAATTGGCACTTCTTTATATTTTTAGTACAACGTATAATAAAAAAACCTACACTAGACCCAGTATATGATTCTGAAGAGTCTTCTGAACCCTCAAAGCAGAACGAATGATTTTCATTATGTTTTATGTGAATCTGAGTTCCCTATAAAAGAGTTCTCTGAAAATCTGTAAGCTTTATAAAGGAAAATAGTCTAATTCTATTTTGATCAGGTGTTTCTTTAATTAGAGTATTAGTCTAACATATGTCACATGATAAGATTATCATAGATGCATCAACCAACAGCAGTGGAAAGAGAGAAAGAGAACTCAAAGGGATCCCCAGCTCTGGTACAAACAGCCAGTGTGGCAGGAAAGCCAATGTTCCTCTCTCAGTCTGCCTTTGTGACTGTTCCCTCTAATGATACGTGCTACAAAGCCATCCCCTGTACTGAGGCCTCTTCATGATTTTTGACACTTTTTGGAGAGTTGCTAGTATACAAGGAACAGAATCTGAGTCATACTGTTCTGAGTGAAGTAACAAATTATTATCTTTCTAAGGTCTAAGCAAAAATGTGAGGCTGGTCTTTATGCCAACAACTGCCACAGAAAAGCTTCATCTTCTGTTTGTATGACCTCATGCATTTGCCCTCTAAACTGAAGAGGGAGCTTTGACCAATGAGTAATTTCCTAGGAAATCCAACGTTCTAGTGTGTGTGTTTAGTGGGTGTTCTTTCTGGTGTGTGTTCAGTGGATGGTTCTTTCTTTCTAAGGTGCCACCTGCTTGCATTCATTCCTTGGCACCTCATAGCCCTTGTGTTGACACGCTCTCTGCTATGGAGATGTGTGTGTTATAACAGGAGAATCCAAGTCAGAGCCACTGATGCTTGGAGCACAGCTTTCAGGAACTACCTTAGGATGCTTTGGAGGGTTAGGGCAAACTTTGCCAGAGCCTGTAGTCAGACTGATTTTGTAATAACTAAGCAGTTAGTCTTTCTACTCTAGTTAGTATTGCTGGAATGTTCTTCCTTGTTTTGAGAAGAAAAGGGGTCCCCACTGGAAACCCGCCATTGATTAAAGTCAACTTGGCCTTCATACGATTATCAGACAGTTCGTGTCTCTCCACTCCCTTGACTTGCTGGGGATAATATTCTCCAGGTTCTGCTCCTATTTTCATTTTTTGATTCTCATCCTTCACACCCTAGGAATTGGTATTAATTGGGTCTTATTTGGTCTTCTTGTTCTTTTGACATTATTAGTATGCCAGTCACTGTCTTGTGTCCAGATAACCCTGATGATCTTCAGGTCCCCAGAGAAACTGGTTAATCTCTTGAAATCTGGATGCCTATTTCTGTAGCTGGATATCCTCCCACTTCTGGACATCCTCACCTACATGTTTCCAGGCTCCTCGGATTTAGCAGGGGCTAAGTGAAGCTTAAGTTCTCTGCAGCACCTTCCTTTAAGGAAACATTGTTATTTTCCACCTTATCTAGGCTCCTTCAGACCATGCTAGTATTTTTATCCTGATATTGTCAGTTAATTTTAACAAATCTCGCTCATTCTCTCTCTCTCTCTCACACACACACACACAGTGAATACTTTTTTAGAACACTAGTTGGTTTTATATATATATATATATATATACACACACACAAATTATTAGTTTCCAGTGGGAAGTAACCTATAAAGTATATTTCTGGCGTATGCTATTTGCCAAGGTTTCAAAAGGCGTCCTGCCACGGGACTCTTTACTTCTCATGAAATAGATACAATGTGTACACTAGTCACTAAAGGATCTTTAAGTTGTTGATTACACATCAGACTCTTGCTCTAAAATCTTCTCATAATCCTTTAAAGTGTTACCCTGAAATGTGCTTTCCTTGAAGGCTACAAATGTAAAAAGAAAAAAAAAAGGTAAATAAAATAACAAAGAAACAAAGCCACTGTCACAATCTCATCAGAAAACTCTGGTTGATACAGCCTTTTCTAAGAACACACCATTGAAACAAGATGTGCTGTTTTCTCCCTGAAGATTAGATACAGGGGAAAGTATCTTAGGGACAATTGCTACTTGGGCAAGGCCACTTTGGTATTTGTCTAAGCAACCAGCTACCTCTCCATGGAGAGTCTTGCTCTGGCCGCAGGTATTTCTGGTTCAGCAGGCAGGGTGCAAAGGCAGTTGTGTCTTCTCCCCTAATTGTTTCATGGTGCTGCTTTCAGAATAAGATAATCCTGGACCCCATGACCTTCAGCGAGGCCAGGTTCCGGCCGTCGCTCGAGGAGAGACTGGAGAGCATCATCAGCGGCGCGGCGCTCATGGCCGACTCGTCCTGCACACGCGACGACCGGCGCGAGAGGATCGTGGCCGAGTGCAACGCCGTCCGGCAGGCGCTCCAGGACCTGCTCAGCGAGTACATGAACAATGTAAGTCCTGGGCTCTCGGGGCTCAAGTCCGGTGGGTTTGGGTGCCAACTCGTGGCTTTCAGGAAAGTGTGCGTAGCAGGAAGAGGGGACAGGTGTTCCCTGGAGAGAAATCAGTCCCAGGTGTGGAGGATTGGACAGCTGCGGAACGGAGGAACCACTTTGGGAGAGTGGTGTCCTGAGCTGGGTCAGAATGCTTTATTAGCCTGGAAGAGCGTGGTGGAAGAGCCTGGTTAGGAAAATTTGGGCTGATTACTTGAATGATTTCATGGTCATTTTGATGGCTGGTCTCAGACTGAGGTAAGATCGCAGTTGGTGAAAGTTGGATGGTGGATGGAAATGAGGATATAATGAAGTCCTCTTACACAGAGCACTTTTGGAGGCAAGGGCCACTCTAGAGCATCTTCAGCATTAAGAGGCATTAATAAGTGTAACAGGTTTTCCAGTGTTTGTGCAGGCTTGGCTGAGGTGGAACTATTCAAGGGCAGTGAAACTTGGAGGAACTATTGATTGATGTGCAGTTGGGAGTTCTGATGGGAATTCATCTCCAGGTTCTCAAATGGGCATTAGTGGTATCTAGTGATACTGCAGCACCGCCAACAGCCGTCTGTCTTTCTTACAGTTATAAGGTGTGACAACCGTTATATACCTGAAAACTACACAAAGAAGATGAAATCCATATTTTTTGTCTTGAAAGGCAATAAATTATGTTTGTATTGATTTGCTAAATCCGATCAGCTGAAGTGATGTTGGTGTTGTCCAGAGCTTGCAACCTTTAATGATCTGGAGTTTCTCCTGTCCTGGACTCCTGGGCTTAAGACAATTCAGCATGTAGTGGTAAAATGTAGGTAGAGTGAGGTCTTGACATCACATGTTGAAGGCGTGTTCTGTGTAGTGGTCAGGTAGGGAGTGGGACACTGACAGTCTCACAGCTTTTGAAGCCCATGCTGGGTCCTTTTAGAACACCAGTAGGCAACACTGAGACAGTGCTGTCAACCCGTGTCCTCTCTCCAGCCCAGTCCTTCTTCGCCTCCAGGACCCAGCCCCTAATGACATGGCAACCCATGGGTCAAGCCAGGAGTCAGCATTGACAGGAATGGTGCTGCTCCTGCCAGACTCTTCAGAGAATGTTGATCTAGAAAACAAAAAGATACAGAGTGCCCTACAAACTGAAAACCAAAAATATCTTTTTACATGAACCTTCAGATTCTTTGATTTGAGAAGATTTGTCCCATTTTCGGCGCACAGAGAATGAGGTGTGGATGTCTAACATGGTGTCCAGCTGCTGATGGGAATTTCTCCATGGGACGCTGGCTGACGCAGAGTTTCTGTGATTTGGTCTGTGGGTGCTGTGCGGGGTAAAGCTAGAGATGTTGACTGCCATTGTCTCCCAGGCTGAGTGCCTCTTTTGAAAAGCAGATTTAACAACAACAACAACAAAACAATGCTTCTAACATACGGGATTCTGTGTGTTTGTTGTTTTTAGCAGAATAGCAGCAGGCTACTTACCTGTATGTGGAATATGGTTTTATATTAAGGCACGCTGGTCTTTCTTTCAAGGAATTATGGCCAAAGAAGGAAGTATAAACAGCAGAGAACCAGCGATGGTTCAGATATCAATATAAATATTTCTGAAAAAAAGTTTGTTCCTGTGAATTCTAATCACAGAACATGATTAAACCAGAGTTGATAGAGATATGACATGTAATTTTCAGTTTGGTGTCTAGAATCCTTTCAAGCAGAAGTTTGTTCTTCCAGTGTAAACTCCTATAGATCAGCAGACCTGATGGAGTTTTGTATTTTATTGACTCTATGAGCTTATATTTCTGTTCATAACCATGTGATACAGGAAATGTTTTGTATTTCGTGTTACAAAAACTTGATTTCTGCTTGGCTATGCTTACATAGGTGGGCTTAGTACTTCAATTTCAAAGTGTGCAAATGCCATTCACTTTGAACCATCAGGATCAAAGACTTGAAAGAAAACACCTCCTTTTGACTTTTATGTAAAATGTTTAACTTCATACTTCTTTGGTGATTTCAAGATAGAATTGGATGCAGTTGTATCAGCTTCATCATCTCTGTCCAGCGCCCTCATTTCTCCCATCAAAATGTCAATTTTTTTATTTTGATATAGCCTACATTAATATAAATCCACATACACATCTCTGCCTTGACTGAAAATTCTGTTGTGTTTCATAGCAACCAATAAGTTAGTCAGTTGTGCCTAGGATGTTGATTATAAGTTTTTTTTTTAAGTTTATAAGCTCTAAGAGTAAATGTATTATCAAGTTATCACTCTGCAGATACTCCTCTTAGTAAGCTAAGCAATATGAGGTTAAAGAATTTATTAGATTGAGATGAAAAGATTTCAAAATGGGCATAACTGACACTTCTGGATTCTGAAAATTTCCTGATCTTTCCCTAATGAAGATTTGACTTACAAAGTTCACTTGTAAGCAGACGTGTTCTAAAATCATATAAATGCCAAGTGGTATCCACTGCAGGGAGATGGAAATGGGAAGAAGATCTGTATGCTAAGTGATTAGGGGAAAGTGTCTGCATGGGCCAAAAAACCATATGAGTTACACTGAGCTCAGTAGGTTATCTGTGGTGTGTTAGATTTTCCACAGAAGTATGTACAAGTTGATGTGTGTGTAACAAAAATTGGGCATCCCAAAGAAACTAGTATGAGAGAAAAGTGCTGTGTGAACAGAGGCGTGTGGCAAAAATTATGATCATAGTGTGGCAGTCGTAGAAAAGAAAAGCTCTGGATGGCCTTGTTTTTTTAAGTTGATGATGTAAGCCCAAGTGAGAAGATTCTTTAAAAAAAAACTCCTCCTTTAAATAGACCATCACTATTGTACATAGGGGAAGACTAATAATGGAGAGAGAGAGACTCTTTTTCTAAAAGATGTGTGGCCTTTGGACGAGTGCCATCAGGGTGGTGGTTGGTGTATTGTGTCGAGTACTATAATTAGTTCCAAATTATAATGAAGACATCTCTGTAACTTACAATTTTAGACAGTTTTTTTCTCCCTTATGGAAGTAAAACTTTTTTTCGTCAAAAAAACACAAAATACAAAAACCACCCAAAAACCTTTAAAAGTGACCATTTTTTGTGAGAGACAACAATTAAACATGGCATTTTATTGATAAGGATTTTATGATAGATTTGAATTTATAATATCCTGTTCATTCCACAGATTTGTATTGTGGGCACTGTTCTAGGCTTCTGGGATGTAAAAGGGAACAAAATAGATAAAATTCTCTGTTCTTATGGAGCTTACACTCTAGCTGGGGGAGACAATCATTTGAGCCAGGGTTATTTTGGATGATGGCGAGTGACACGGGGAAATTGAAATCCTGGGAGCCAGGGAGCGTGGGGTAGAGCTGTAAATTAGGGTGGCCTGGAAAGGGTTCATTGAGAAAATACTTTTGGTTAAAGACCTTTTGGAGATGGAGCAAAGAGTGCTTGAGGTGGAAGGAGCATGGAGGTTAAGCATTTCACTGTGAACAGGTGCTTGGGGCCCAAAGAACCTTTATGAGGAGGCGATCAAGACTGTTGGGAGTGAATGGCAGCCAGCACGAGACAGGGTCTGCAGGTCTACAAAGCGCCAGACTTACCCAAGGCCTTTGCAGTGTTGCATGAAATTTGCTTTTCACTTTAATGGCATGGAAGGTCACTGGAAAGTGTTGGGATGAAAGTGCCATGACTGAGGTCCTCAGATAGGACATAGGGACACCAGAGGGACAGGGGAGGGGTGCCAAAATAATTCGTGAGAGGGTGGTGGCTTGGCTCAAGTGATAACAGTAGAAGTGAAGCCTCAAATTCTAACTGTATTTTGAACAGAATTTCTTATAAAGTGGCCAGTGAGAAGAATGTATCTGTTTCATGAACACAAAATGGACGGCAGTCAGTGTAAATGGTAGTTAAGGTTGTATCAGCCCCCCGCTATGGTCTTCAGTTGGTATCTTCAACTGGCTTCACTTGCATGAAAAATTCTGATTTACTCAGATGTAACGGTTTGTAAAGAGCTCACTTTGCAATGCTTGGATACTCTGCTAGACAGATTGCATGTGAAAAGGGAGTTAAGTAGAAAATTTTTATTTCAAAGTTGTATCACCCAAAATACCCAACTATGGTTCACATGAGTATAAAAGGCTAGAAAAATAGAATGCTCCAAGTACTAACCCTCACTGCAGAACAATAAAGAGATGTGTTAAGCCATTCTTTGTGCACAATTTTGCTATTAGGCCTTGATGGGAATATGTGATAATCAGATATGCCTGGACCTTGTGTGTTGTGCTGTGCAGGCTGGTTCAATTTTACATAAACAGATGGTCTGTGTTGCTCTAAATTGGGGCGTGTGTGTGTGTTTTAAGACTAATGCAGAACTACCATTTTTATAAACCAGCATACAAAGTCTAGCAGTACAGGGGTGCAGAGAATTAAAGGACATACAGTAATAACTTGTTGGTCTCTGATATTTGAAAATGTGGCAGGTTATTTTTTAATTATATTTTTCTAAGTACTTAAGTGATCTATTTTTACAGAAGATTTGAATCCAATTTTTTTTTTTTTAAACCTTTTAAGCGCCTAAGTGGATTCCTGGGGACATTTTGTAAACCCCTAATGTGATGGACGTGTTAAAAGCACTTGAGGACAAATTAATGTAGGAGAATATATCCATATCACAAGTGCCCGAAACATTTTGTAAACCACTAATGTGTTGGACATGTTGAAAGCACATGAGGACAGATTAACGTAGGGAAATATATATATCACAAGTGCCCAAAGGATCATTGTCCTATCCTTTGCCATAGAGTGGATTTTATTATTAAGAGGGGTCCTGATGGATCCAGTTTATGAAGGGTGGGATCTGAAATGAGGCCTTAAAACTTCATGTTCAGCCCAGTTGTAGGTCCCATCCTGTACCGAGGCTCAGAAAACTACACTGTTTTAGTAACACATTAAGTGATATCCAGAGCCAAGGGAACTCTGCAAATAGTGGGCTTGTACACTCTTTGTTCTTGTTGTTGTTGTCTTGTTTTTTAATGGTGCAAGAGAAATGTGTGTTTATTGTAGATGATAAATAAGAAAAAAAATCATTCATAATATCATCCCTAAAGATGATCATTGTTAGCAAATTTGTATATGTCTTTCTTATGCTTTTAAACTTACGTAGTGATACATTTGTATGCAGAAACACACAGGCATGTTATACCTTGAGTTTTAAAAAATAGACTCATTGTATTTGGCATTTTGTAATCTCTTTTCTTAATGTATTGTGACTATGTTACCATGTCAATAAACATTCTCTAACCTTAGGTTTACTGGTTAACTTAGCATTTTATTATATAAACGTGTAATAATTCATTGAGAAGCAATTCATTGTGAGAGTATTTTTTTTACAGAATATTGGGAAAGATAAGGAGGGCAGCCTTTTCATGCTGGCTGTGTAGAGTGTTGTAGGCCCAAAGAATGACTGACAAGCAAGTGGGAAGGCACAGCTTTATAATTTATTTGCTTTAAAGGGATCCCTGAGAATTTTGTGCCATGAAACTTTTGTATGTGAAGACATTTTAAATGCCTCTGAGGTTCTATTTTAAATGATCATAGATGTATTTTTTCTGTATTTTATTGATTTTTTTTTCTCTCTCAATTTGATTTTTATTTATGAGAGTTTCCCTACGTTGGCTATATGTAGTACTCCCAAGAGGGGTCTAGGACAACAAGTAAAGGGGTTCAGTAGTTGGATTTGGCCTAGGGTCCCAAAGAAGGCCCTGAATGCCTCTAAAGGGAGTGCTGTCAATGAGAGAACTTTGTCGTAGAAATTATGATGCCCCCAAATTTCTCCCAGATGGGAAGATAGAAGAAAGACTCAATAGTTGTTGCCACTTAATAAGGTTAATTGTTAATTAAATGTAAAAATTGTTTCCAGGAGTATCTAGGCTTTCTCATTTCTCAAGTTTGTAGAAGAGGGGGGTGAAATTCACAAAAGTCAGCTGGGCTGATTACAAGTGTCTCTGCCAGAATGTTTGGCTTAAGATGGAATAGAAAGTAATGCTTAAAAATACTTGTGGACCCTTGTTGATCCAGTGTTCCCTAACCCTCCTCATAAAAGGCCTCCATTTTAAGAGGAAATTGAGAGCTGTTTTAATGGAAGTGGTAGCTCCATTCAAGAGATTGGAGGGGGAGACAAATCATGAGAGACTGTTGACTCTGAGAAACAAACTGAGGGTTTGGGAGGGGAGAGAGGTGGGAGGTTGGGTGAGCCTCATGGTGGGTATTATGGAGGGCACATATTGCATGGAGCACTGGGTATGGTGCATAAACAGTGAATTTTGGAACACTGAAAAGAAATAAAATAAAAATATAAAATAAAATAAAATGAGAAGGATTTCTAATACCTCAATTTGATGCCTTTGATGAGAAGCTTTTCCTTACCTTTTTCTTATTTGTATGTTTTCTTCTCTTTATACTTTGTGTCTTCAAATGGGTTCAGTGCTCTCATCTCTGAATTTTGAGCTTCAAATTCATCTGTGCAACTGTGCCTCTTCTGTAAAACTTTTGTTCCATGAAGAGATAATTCTCAAATTCCTTTTTTGTAGTTGTACTTCCTGCTCAGACACTGAAAAAGTACAATTAGGGTACCAAACCCTTATTCTGAGGTCTAAAACTGTCCTTCGAATCCACTCTTGCTAAGAAACATGGTTGAGAAGAGAAGTCGTTTGGATGGTGCCTTAGAATTCATCCCAGAATTACCTTGCAATCCCATTTGCCTGGCAAGGCAGTTTCAGTGTGACTGCCAGCGATACGCTGGCACTTATAAGGAGTAACATATTTTGTTTTTCTTTTTATTTTCTTACCGTATTCCTTTTCTAACGCTATCCAACTGAGTTTGCTACAGCAGAATCTCCAGAGCCAAGGGAGTATTAAGGAGCGGTGTGCTGGGCTTCACTTGCTCAGGCACCAGTGGTGGGAGAAGGTAATTCACCAGTGAGGATGAGAGAAATTGTGCCATGATTAAATGTCCCACAGAGCATGAGAATATTCTGAGTGGCTCCTGGAGGAGATCGAGACTGGCAGGTGGTTGGTTAACACAAGCACCGGTATGAGTAACATCTAGTCTTTATGGGAATGTGGCAGGTCTCCTGGTCTTAAAGGATCCGGAGTATGGGTCAATTATCTTGGTAGGGGAGTTAGGCCCTTTGAAAAGTACATCACATTATATGCATGTTTGCTGGTGTTATCAGCTCATGATATACAATTAAATGACTTACAGGATCCCAGGACAGATGGGTCTGACTAGATTTCTTTCCTTTGAATCATCAAGGTCGATTCTTAATGCAATCCTATATGCTATTTCTTGGCCAGGAAAGGCCCTTCCTACATGAAGCTCTCCCCATTCCCCACTATGGATAGTTTAGCAGAGTTTGCAAGCCTGTGCGTTGTAATCGTCTATACACCCAGGTTCTGATCCCAGTTTTGTCCCATCTCTGTGACCTTAGGCAAGGTAGACTGACTCTGAGCTTCAACTTCGTTGTCTATCAAGTGGGTGATAGACTATACCTACAGGAGTATTCAGAGTTCAGATAAGACCCTGGCAGCCAGAACATTCAGTGTCAAAGGAAAGTCATGTTTGCTTCCTTTTTCTCATCAGTGTTCATATTTCTTTGTTTGATTAACCTCAAACAAAAACCCTATTCTGTAAAATTCACTGAGGGCTTTTTGGAGATAAGGAGTGTAACATAAAGGAAAGCATTGTTGGGTGTGCCTGGATGGGGGCTGAGCAGCCAGAGATATGCCTGGCTTTGCGGTCCTGTTTAGGGGCATACTGTGGACAACACTGTTGCCAAGGCTTGGAAACAAATGACAGTCTTTATAAAATGAGCTGATTATTAGAGACCTTGGAGGAAAAAGGACTAAGACTGGCAGTCTAGGAAACCAGAGGGTAAAAAACAAAACAAAACAAAACAAAAAATCCCAGGCCTCTAAACTGAAAGAGGTTGGATGCAGTGCCATTTGTCTAAGTTAGTAGATGAGGTGCCTGCCTTTTCCTAGCCCTGTAGCGTCTAAGAGAGAAAGACTAAGGTTCTCCCTTAAACATGGGAATATCTCTAGCTTCTGTGGGTCAGGGAGATGGACTAAAATTCTAAGAGTATAAACATGGGGAAAATGAGTGCTACCTTGTACACATATGGCCCCCATCCTTAGCTCTAAAATATGATTTTGATATTCTTGGTCCTGGAGTTAGAATTTGGACTAGTGGTTAGAGGTAAGAAACTTTTTTTGTTAGTGTTTTTCATGGAACCTTGATTTGCTTAAAAGAGTTCAAAATAGCTATTGAGGGCATAAATTTTAGGAGTTTGACTGATACCCTGACAAGCTGAGGGATCTGCTTAGGGCATTTACTTCTACTGGGAGCTCCTAACAGCTGGCTGCAATCCACCAGTAAACTTATTACCTGGTTTTGAGATATACCCAATCAGCAAAGATGAAGCCTGCCACCTGGCAGTTTCTTGAGTAGGAAGATTATGGGAAAACAATTTACCTTGTCTTCAAATGAGGTTCCCAGGGAGTGCCTGGGTGGCTCAGTCTGTTAAGCATCCACCTTCAGCTCAGATCATGACCCCAGGGTCCTGGGATTGAGCCTCACATCAAGCTCTCTGCTCAGTGGGGAGCTGCTCCTTCCTCTCCCTCTGCATGTTGCTTCCTCTGCTTGTGCTCTCTCTCTCTCAAATAAGTAAATTTTTTTTTATTTTTTATAATGAGATCTTCAGTATTGGTCCGATAATGAGTTAAGTCTGAGCAGTGAAAGTCACAACTCTGGATACTCAATGTTGACTTCGCTATAGAGGAAAAGAGGTATTAAGCGATACAACCAATCTCTCTCTCTCTCTCTCTCTCTCTCTCCCCTTCTCTTTCCTTCTCTCTCCCCCTACCTTCCTTCCATCTCTAATTTTTCCTCCCTCTTTTTCTTTCTTCTACCACCTGTGTGCCTGGTAGAAATTTTTTTTTAACTTTTTAATGCATGAATGGACTCACAGAAATGTAAGTGAGTTATTCAGAGGCAATAAGTGGCAAGAAACAATAAATTAGAGACAGGTCTGCACATTCCTTCTGGCCTAGACTTGGGTTTTAAATGAGACAGTGTATAAAGAGTAGGAGGCAAAAATCTAAGACCCAGCTGGATAGCCAGATTAGGGACCTCAGAATAAGCCTGGATTCTCAGGTGATGACTCTATCAAGCCATGATCAAAGAATAGCAAACTTCCCTATAGAGAGAAACAGTGGAAATGTATGCTATCTTGGTCTTTAAAGAGCATTTTAAAAAACAAACAAAACAAAACAAGCAAAACCCCCAACAAACTTTACACATCACCAAGAATTTATAACCAAAATCTCACCATCACTCAGGTTTGGGGTCAGAAACTATATTCTAGGGTGATATAAAGCTTATCCAGAATTTCATTTAAAGGCATTCTGGCTTCTGGGTCACCAGGTACCTGGCAGAAGCAAATACCAGTTCTCTCTAGAGGAACTGGCTTTAAACCCAAGTGTCAAAGAATTTCTATAGATAAGGTTACAAGGAGCAGAAGTTGAGATTCCAGAATCTCTAAGGATAAAAATGAAACAAACCATCATGAGTGAGAGCTGGCAAAAACAATGAATTACACATCAGACCTACCAGGGCTGAAGGTTGGCAATTAATAGATACAAATTATAAATTGTCTCTAAAGAAACTGAAGAGAGTGTTGGAGATATGAAGGAACAAGATACTGTGAAAATCGACTGGAAATCCTAGAAGGCAGGACTGGGAGTTGTGTGGTAGAAGAACATGGGCTTATTTGAAGGAGTCGGACAAGAGGGTCCTGGTGGCCACAAGCCTGGGATCACAGGGAGGGAAGAGAGAAGATAATTCAAAGTATCTAGGGCGGTGCTGGCAGTAACCTCCTGAGCAGAGAAGCTGGTTATCTTTTGTAGCAACCCTTTGGTTGGATATCAGTCACATTATTCACAGTCGACTTGTATAAGGAAGAGAAAAGGTCAAATCACAAAGAAAAAAATATATCCAATGAAAACAGGAGATGAAAATAACAATCTTCCTTACCAACAAAATTAAGTCCCATACTTAAAATTCTAGCTAGCTTCTCTCCTTATCAAACACATCCCTTTCCCGAGTCCTTGAAAGTTGGTTTTGAATCCTACAAGGTCAATCAATATGACGAGGAAGAGCAAGTAATGCTATGAGACAGTAAGGGGCTGTCTTTGATGTAGTCAATGAGCAGAGACTGTTGACAGAGTTGACTGCTGAGTCATCAGATTGGGTCATCCTAGTGAAGACAGTCTGGACAGCACAATCCATCAATTGATCTTCTTGGGAAAGGCTTTCTGGTATTTCAAGGAGGATCTCTCCGAATTGTCAGGGAAACAGCAGGCTGTGTTCCACCACCAAACCCACGAGTCTGGAGCAACTATTCCTTTGTGTTTGGGATGGGAGAGGGTGGTGGGGATATGGACATTGGGGAGGGTATGTGCTATGGTGAGTGCTGTGAAGTGTGTAAACCTGGCGATTCACAGACCTGTACTCCTGGGGATAAAAATACATTATATGTTTATTTTAAAAATTAATTAATTAAAAAATGGCAGAACTTTTTAATTAAAAAAAAAAAAAAGATATGGGAAACCCATACCATGGATTTCTTATTCCCCGAATGGGTTGTTCCAAAGAAAAGCTCCCAAGAGCCTCTTTTCTTTGGTCTAAGACTGCCTTGGGCTCTTCCTGAAAAGCTGCTCTTGATTCATTCAGGAAGTTGTCACATGCTGAGAACTAAGCATTTCACTCGGGGTGATGCCTCCCTCTGTGTCAGACACTCCAGGTTCTTTGCTGTTTCAGGGACTTTGCACTTAGCATCCTTCTGACTGGAACATTCTTTCTCAAACCTCTAATAGAGGACTCCTTGTTTCAGCTTGAATATGTTGTTCTTTTTTTTTTTTTTTAAAGATTTTATTTATTTGAGAGAGAGAGACCACAAGTAGGCAGAGAGGCAGGCAGAGAGAGAGGAGGAAGCAGGCTCCCCGCTGAGCAGAGAGCCTGACGCGGGGCTCGATCCCAGGACCCTGAGATCATGACCTGAGCCAAAGGCAGAGGCTTTAACCTACTGAGCCACCTAGGTGCCCCTTGAATATGTTGTTCTTAATCACATGCGTGTATTTCTGTTACAGGACCTGCCAGCCTACAAAATTACAGAATCTCTCTGTGTTGTTACTGTCTGCTCCTCCACTGGATTTAAAGCTCCCAGGAGAGGAATGCTGTCTTGTTCGCAATCCCCAGGATCTAGAGTGTCTAGTCTAGAGGAAGTAAATATTTCTGAAATGAATAAATGAATTCTCTTTCATCCTCTAATAATAATGAGGAGGAGGAAGGAAGAGAGGGTAGAGAAAGAAAGAAAAAGATAGACAACCCATATGTTTTGAGTCTATTGAGTCCCATCTTTTGGAGCAAAATGGTTCATGTTTTCTGTCTGTTCTCCTACCTAGGTCAAACTATAAGTAAAACAGCTAAAGTTAACTGTCCTTGGCTTCTTCATGGCTTATTTTGAAGTATCCAGACATTTCCCTATAGTTAAAGCTATATTTAAGGCCCTGGCAGAGGCCTAAAATGATCCTACTGAGTATAAGAAGAGATAAAAATGATACAAAACATGCCACTCACTTGCTTTTCAGTTCAAAGAGCCCCACCAAGTACCCCACTCCTAATTCTGCCATTTTCAATCCTTCCTCTAGAGTGACCTGTTTGGACATGAGTCCCCCTCCCCACCACCGTGGGTGTACGTGAGAGGCTGGGAAAAGCTGGGCCATTTGAAGGTGTACAGAATTCCACAGGCTGGACTGGGGACTTTGGAAAATACTTAACTACTCGCTTCCTGAAAGGCACAAAAGAGTTTGTATGTGTATCTAAGAGAGAAATCAATGTAAGAAAAGGGTCACAGTTCAGCTTTTGAACCTTACTTAAATGGTGTCTGCAGAGAACCAACCTCAGCCTGTGGAACCCTGGTCTCCCAAAGAGGGGGTTGATAATCTCCTTAGCAAGTACCCCAGATGATTTGTATGAGCAGATGAGTCAGGGAACCCCTGATGTAAAAGGGATCACATCAAGAGTTGATTTAATACAGCATGGGCTTAAAATGGGTTTTCTTTTCTGTGAGTGGAGATAAGTACTTTTGTAAGAAAGCATCAGGTGAATATTGCCCAAGGAACCTGACTGAGCTACATTTTACTTAGCCTGGACATTTAGGATTTCAGAAGAGACTTGTGAAGCTGGATAGCTAATCCCTTCTTTGAATTCCTGACCAATAGACAATGGAAGCTGAACCATTATGTCACCTGTGAGCTATTAATCGAAGGGCAGCTGTGTATTTTTTGTTTTGCTGTTGTTGTTGTTTCTTCTCAAAGCTCACCTCCCTCAAATGCACTTCTTGCACACATCTATTCCCCCATTTGTAAAAGAGATAATTCATCATCCTCGGAAGGACTGCGCTCTCGAGCAGTGCCCAAATTAAAATATCCAGTCTCACCGATGGTTCAAAATCCTCTTTCTCAACAGCTCTGTTGCTGATTTCAGTGTCTACTCTGCCGGTCTGGCTGCAGCTGACAGATTTGTCACATCAAGTCCCAGAGCTTAGCTTTAGCCATTTCAATCCCTCGCACTGAACTTCCGTTTCAGGGTCTTTTGGTGACTCTTCCGGAAAACTGTTTCCCGGAGGAAGCAATGTTTCACCTCACAGCTCTTGGGATTCTTAAATCTACCTTTGTATCAGAACCGCGTATCAGGAAAGCGTGTACGCTAGGACCCTTACAGGCCAAGTTTTCCAGGAGATTCTCGTGCCTCCAGACCTGTACCAGCCTTGGAGTAAGACAGCACTGGGGGATCAAACAACTTGTTCAACATCATTAGACTCAGAGACAGGTGCCATGATTTTCCCTCTCCTCAGTCTTCTGAGGAACATTTTCCAAGTATTATTATTTATCTTCACCCTCCACATCGCCCGCCTACACCCCCTGCCATGGCCCAGTGAACACCTTTGCAAGCAGGTATTTGTGTTTCTTTCTCCTTTTCCTCCTGAGGTGCCTCAAGAACACCTCATATAACATTGGCATGTTATATAAATTTCATCTCAACAGGAAAAACGAAGACAACGTTGGCCTTTTTATTATTCATTCTGCACACTTGAGGTTAGATGGAATCCCTTAAGTGGCCTGCATTGTGGTGGCTAATTTCATACTTTTGATCCCTGCCAAAAAATATAAATGAATAAACATTCTTTGGGAGAGGTGTTTTTCTTTGTATTCGTGAAACATGTAGAAATAAAATTCTGTAAACTTCATCTTATCACAGGTATTTTTTTTTTTATCTGCATTGGCCTGATTTTATGCTCCTTATCTCTTCTGTTTGCTCTTTTTTCCCTCATCTGTTCATTTTCCTTCTTCATTTGTGAAACCAATAAAACCAGATCTCTCTCTTTTTAAATTTTGTTTTGTTGTTGTTGTTGCTGTTCTTAAGGATTCTGAAAGGATTGCCATCCATTTCCCTAAAGCCCCTGTTTTCTGATTTCAGGCTCTTGAGATGAAAACAAATAGCAAGATATTTGCAAAAAATCAAATGGTTAAGGACATTTTCAAAATAACACAAATAGAACAATTTGGAATTCAGGTTTCTGGCTTCTTCATTGCTACTCTTTGATTATTTCTTTTGCCTCATGATCTATATTTTAATGGAAATAGATATAATATTGGATTTTTAATATTCTTTTTCCTCTCTTTGAAGCCCTAAACGATGTATTACTTATGTTTTCCCAAATACTCCTTTAGATCTTTCAGGGTTTGTCACATGGTAGACTCTGGACAATTCTTTTTTTTTTTTTAATATTTTATTTATTTATTTGACAGACAGAGATCACAAATAGGCAGAGAGGCAGGCAGAGAGAGGGGAAGCAGGCTCCCCACCGAGAAGAGAGCCCGATGTGGGGCTCGATCCCAGGACCCTGGGATCATGACCTGAGCCGAAGGCAGACGCTTTAACCCACTGACCACCCAGGTGCCCCTGGACAATTCTTTTTGCAAGAATCTATAGATCCTAGCAGAACCCTGCCAAAACCTCAACTAGAAAACAGATAGCAGACAGTTGCCTTGTGGGAAAGCCACTGGAAGCAGTCATAGAGGAGCCAAAAGGACCTTTGTTGGCAGGAGTATAGGTGTTCAAGGAGCAATTAAATATGATTTTTCCTCCAACGCTGCAGACCCTTCTGGCTTCTGTTGCTAGTTGGGGGTTATAGACCTTTTAGGAGACAACAGTAGAGGTGGGAACCATAAAATCCAGCTCTGGTTTGTCAACTGGCCCGTAGTTTCCCAGGTGTTCAGTGAGGTGACTGTGCTCTCACACCTTTTATTCTTTTCTGAAAATAAACCTCTAGTTGCCTACAGCCTGGATAAGGGGAGAGGGTCTGGAGGTCTAACTGTTGTTTAAATGGAATTTCAAGTAGTCATCTTGTTTGCAACCTCCTTTGCCCACCTCCCCCCTTGCCTCCAGAAGAAGCTGATGCCTCAAGGGTCTGGATCTTGGAGGGTTTTGCAGTGTGAACTGCGTTGTTCTGTGGTTTCTCTATTGCTGGTCTCGGAGTCAGCTTTCTCAGCTGAATGAGTTAGTACATCTCCCTCTGACATTGTTTCAAAATATAGCCATGCTATTTTCCCCTGTTGTCTTTATCTGCAAGGATAGATGCCTTTAAAAGAAAATTGCTGCATGGTCCTTTTAATGGGGTTTCAGAAAAGATTGGTGACAAATCGGTGGGCTAAATCTGCCATCTTCAGTCACACCCTTTATTTTAAGTAAGATTACAGATTCCTTCTGTATCTATGTCCAGGGTTCATGTCGTTTCGTACCATAATTTGCCCAAGGAATAACACTGAGCTAATCAAAGCATTTTCAAAATGAGCTGAGAGTTTTGGATTAAAGTGGAAGGGAAACATAGTCTGTTGGAATAAAAGTTAAAATGGGAGATCTATTTGATCAAGGTACTCTGTTGTGTTTCTGTGTCCATAGTATTTCTAACCAAAGCATAATAGTGGTTTGAATTTAGACCTTGAAGAAGGTAATGGTTGTGAATACTTATCTTATTGTTTATGTAGGGTAATTCTAGAAGCAGAATGTTTATCAAATGATAGCAAAAAAAATTCTTCAGAAACTTTGATTGTTTTTAAGTCTACTTGATGCTGTCTTCCTCTTAGTTACTGACTGATAACAGTGGTACAATTGACATCCTATGATCCATACCACTGTGTTAAGGGAGAATAGAGATTGATGTTATCATCTCAATCATTTTTTTTTTTAAGAATTTGGTAATTTTCAGAGTCTCTCCCAAAATAATGAGAGCCACAAACTTTATTCATTGAAATGTCTTTGTAAATGGAGTATTCTTGTAAATTCCTTTGTTTTTTAAAGGTTACTTTAAGTCTGTTAAATTTATCTTGTGAATTATTAGCTGTTTTCCCACTGTGGTATTATTTCGTATCTGACTCTGGCACTTCCATTTTTATATCCTTAGAACTTTTATCAGACATATGACTGAATGATTTGATTTATAAACAGCCACGTTGAAATTTCTGTCAATTCCTATTGTTATAAAATTTATATATTCCTATTGTTATAAAAATTTATACCCAGTTGCCAAAGACAGTGATAAGAAGAGACATAGGATATTTAACATTCCAGACAGCTATTAGGGAAGCCCTTGTGATTTATTCCTAATACATCGTGATTATTAGCATGACACCTGATGAAATTTTCCTTGCAATATAAGCATACCCACCGAATAACTCTCACTAAACCAAAGTCTGTTTGCTAGGAAATCACTTGCAGCTTAGCTTAACATATGTCTATAGGTTTAAAGAGTACGGGAAAAAGTAAGTTGGTTTATTAGTTTTGAGACTGCATTTCCTGGAGACCTAGATTCTTCAGGTTCCCCAGTAGTGAGTGAGGAGAATATAGAAACAAGTGTGACTCTCATGCCTCCTACCCTCGTATCTGCATCTTCCTTAGCAGTCCTGATGCTAATTGAATTAAATATTTAGTTTTCATATAAAATTTCACTTGAAAAAAATTCCTCTTGGCAAGACAGATTTTGAAAATTAATGATGTACTATATACCCCTAAGACTTTTGTCTGAAGTAACCAGATAATTGACAGGAAAGTTAATTGTAAGGCATCAATTATTTAGCATCAATTATCTGACCAATCTGTGATTATATCATAGATTTTAAGATTATGATAATACAGAAAGGCTCATCTCTTTGCACTTAGGCAGACCTGCTCTGAAATATCCAGATAAGTACAAAGGATGGGCTTTTTACCACTTTCTAAGCTATCAATTTCATTTATACATTTTACCCAAACAAGTGAGAATAGGTTTGGCAACATCTCTGTCTCTGCTCTGAGCTTTCTTGCAGCCCCTGGTCCAACATGCTGCTCCTGGGAGCCTCTCTCATCACTCCCCACAGACTCTCTGCCGTGCCCTTCAGGCCAAGAACAGCACTCTGATTACTAGGTGTGATGTCAGATCTCTTGGCACTCATCATTTTCATTATTTTCTTTAGAAATTGTCATGATTTGCAGTTTTTAGAATAACATAAACATAATATTTGCAGCAGAAATAAGTTAGAATGTTCTAAAATATCTCCATAAAACATTTTATTTTCTTTATAGTGTATAATTTTCTTCCCTGATAGCTACAGATGAATTGGAGACCTTTTCCTACAACTGTAATGATATATTGAATTATACCAATGCAGTTTAGCAGAACTAATGCTTACTCACTTGCTGGGTAAATCAATCTGTTCATTTTCTGTAACACAAAAAAGAAATGATAATGAATAAACTTGGGGATAATGTTTTAAATTTATATAAAGTTATCATAGTAATAGAAAATACTTGCTGTAGGGCTACTTTCTGGCAGGGTGAGGGAAATTTTATTTCTTTAGAAATTTTTAAAAACAAATTTAGAATTGAGCATCTTAAACTGGAAAGAATATCAACAATTTATTGAGTATCTGTTATCTTTTAGGAGTTACTTGATACAAGAGTTCAGAGCGATGGGCAGTAGAACGAACCGGTGACTTACTTTGGAGCTCTTTAGTATTTTGAGACTATGAAGTCCCTTCCAGCAAACAATAATAAATAGATGGCAAGATGGGTTTGGAGAAGGACAACTGGGTCAAGGTCCTGAAATATTTATGCTAAAGGAGGCACTTGAGCTGTTTGGAAGCCATGTACGAACAAGAGACGTCAGAGAAAGGGCACTTTAAGTGTGAGGGATGATAATCAAGTAAAATTCGACGCACAAATGTGTGTGGTACCTTCTGAGCACTATGAGTAAGTCTGCTTGACTAGATAAAAGGACTTGAAATAGAGGGAAAAAAAAGAGTTGGCAAAGGAAGGTCGACCTTAGATTGCAGACAACTAGAATTCCAAACTGAGAAGCACGTGCTTTATTGCAGTAGACAGCTGTTCACTGCAAGTTTTTCTGTTTGGGGTGGGAGTGGTACTGGGTCATGTATCCAGTGTTGAGCAACAGCCAGCCTGCCAATAGCACAGAGTAGCTTCTGAGAGTGTACACTGGCGTTCGGAGGCCTGGAGACATGCAAGTGGACTCCTAGGGAAGTCCAGCCAGAAAATGAGAGAGTTAGGGACAATACTGGGGAGTGAAAAGGAGAAAACGCATTCAAGGAGAAGGGCTGAAAGTAACTGGATGACTACTTTTGTTTTGCTCTTTGTTTTGTTTTTGTTTTTTAAGTGGAGAATAGGGGAGAAAATAAAACCATTGCTTTTATATTCTCTTGAGACATATTATTGTCCATTTAACTAGCAGTTCTCTAAGTTGGGGGTGATCAAATTCATTGACAGTATTATTCCCTTCTCACACACAAAAACAACAAAAGACAAAAAACGTTTAGCAGTGTTTAAAAGTCTGCCAGATACTTGATTTGACTGTATGGTATTTCTGTGTAAATAAGTGTTTTTTTTTTTTTTTCTCTTTTTTTTATATTCACACAGCAGACCATTAGTGTGTTTGATTTAGCATTTATGGCTGCCAAAAACTCATGATATCAAGTGTGTTGCAGCCCCTTCGAGTCCTGGCTTTGCATCTCACACCTCATGGTCCACGTACAGGCTTGGTCTCTTGGCCAAGGGCTAATCTGGAGAGCAGGCCTGGCAAAGGACCCAGTATCTGCCTCTCAGGTGGTCATTCTTGGTGCAACATATGGGGTGTGAGTTTCAAAATGTTAGATTAAAAATAAAAAACATTATGTCTTTGGGAAAAATTGGCTTTTAAAAAAATAAATACCTGGCTTTGTCTTGGGTTCATTGAATCTGAATGGGTTATTTAACTTGCTCAGATATATTTTAATTGTACATCTAAAATTGCATATGAGAAGAGGATTGTGAGTGTGGGATTTCACAAAGATCTCAGACATACCCCTTAAGAAACTCAAGGATCTCCCCCAAGATGATATGCTACTTGGAGTCCTCCTTTTGGTAGTCTCTGCCCTGTGACAGCTGTGGTTTGAACTGTCATGCAGTTAATTTAAGCAAGGTGATATTTCTATTAGTCAACAGTGTTCAGATATTTATTTGGCATCCACTATGAGCAAATCTCTCTTCTGGATACTATGAGGGACACAAAGTTGAATAGAAGACCCACTATGTATAACTTCAAGGATATTATATTTTGTAAAGTCCAGGAATACACTACTCTCTTCTTATCTCTGATTTCAAATAGCTACATTTTGAATAAATATTTTTAAAGATTTTATTTATTTTATTTATTTGACAGAGAGAGAGAGATCACAAGTAGGCAGAGAGGCAGACAGAGAGAGAGAGGGGGAAGCAGGCTCCCCCCACCCCCACCCCCCATGAAGAGAGCCTGATGCGGGCTCGATCCCAGGACCCAGGGATCATGACCTGGGCCAAAGGCAGAGGCTTAACCAAGTGAGCCACCCAGGTGCCCCTCAAATAGCTACATTTTGAACATTGTGGTAATTTATGACATGAAAAATAAAGTGTTATGATGATTAAGATGAATCTGATTCAAATGAAATTTGATACATTATTATCTAAGAAGGAGAGTATTATCTACCATAGGAAAACTGATAGATGGGCCCGATTTCCAGTCAGCCTGAGGCCCATTTCATCTGGCTTTGGTGATAGACATGGAGCTCATGAAGCAGCTTCATGTATGTGCAGACATATTTGGTAGGGTCAGCCCCTCAGTGAGGTTTGAGATCTCACTGGGAAATTCTCTTCTTCCCTTGATTTATTATCAAGTGATGCAGTCCAACCAGTGCTGAAAAAATCACGGTGGTAGCATAACCCTTACCTGGGGTATCTATTGTCTCTCTCATAATAATAACAGACAAGATTATAGACCACATCATTAACGGGATGACTTGTAATAAGTTCATAGGTGGAAAATCTGTTGTTACTACAACCCTATGTGGATTTATTGACGACAAGGGGAACCTCATTTTGTTTTGACGAGGCAATGCGATGGGCATTGGGAGACCAGCAAATCCTTTAAAACATTTTCAGTGTCCTTCTGGGCATTTTGGTATGTTAGAAAATGTGAATGGCTAGAAAATTGATTCCAGAGAAGAATGTAGGGTAGTGATCTTCACCAAGTAAAGAGGTGGTGGAGGCTCAGAGCAGTGACACTCAAGAACCCACAGATGTTTTGATTTGGAGAACAGTGGGAAGGGGATCGCAGTCTTCAGATATTTGAAGAACTATTAGATGAAAAAGAGAAATTTATTCTATTTGAGTCCAAAAGTGTGGGTAAGATAGCAAAGAAGTACTTAGTTTCAACGTAACACAAAACCTTGTGAGTAGCCAGAGCTTGCCAACAAATTCTCTGGTCTGACGCACGTGGGCTGCCTCCAAATCTAGTACATTCTCTCACTGGATGGTGCACTGCGCAGAAACATGTGGGCCTTGAGCAGGGACACCGTGACGAGAGAGATTCAGATGGGAGGCTGACCTTTAAGGTTTCTTCCGGATCTGAAGTTACCACTTCCATGATTTTGTAGAGATGCATCTGTGGGAATGAGGTTGGCTCCACCGTCATCAAGGCAACGTATTTGTCCCTTGATTGCCACTTGTCTGGTTTTTCTTCTACAGGAGACTACTTTGAAAAATGAGAGGAAACTTTGGGCTCTGAAGTAATCAGAATGGAAATGATATTCAGCTCCACATTCCTTATTCATCAGTTCTTGACAGAACAATTCTGCAGCGTATCTAGCATCTGGCTGAGTTAAGGGCTTAGGTAGAAGGAACCTGGCTTAGATTTAGCCGAGAGGAGAACAATTCTTCCTTGCCATGAGAGATCGTATGATTGCCAGCCACATCTTCCTTCCCAGGGAAGATTCTCTGACGTAGTCTGTGCTGACACAACTTTAAGTTCTCCGAGATGTGCCTCTGTTCCTGGGGATAGTAGAGATTACAAGGTGCTGGTGCATCTGGAGGAACGGGGATGTCTAGTCAGATATGGATTTCATTATTATGAACCCTTCATGCCTGGACACCCATTTTGGATTTCTGGCATGTACTTTGAGTTTGGCCACTACCATAGACGTTTTAGAGGCCAAAGGGCATTTGACTATTAATTAGTGGTAAAAGTTTCAAGGCAAATTTTCTCCAGAGTCTATACTGGCAATTCTGTTTTCTGAGGTTGCCACCAGAAAAAGGATTCGATCCTCTCAAGACCTTCCTCACATGGGTCATTTCCCTTAGGAAGATCAACTCTAGTATGGTTGTTCTTCAAGCATCAAATTAAGGAATAGTTTATTATTATTTTTTTAAATATGACCCATGTTCTTATTGAAGGTAGAACTAAACAGGTCTTTGCAACATCCCTGACCTGTTATGAATCTCACAGTGGTAAATATCCCTTAAAGCAAATTTTAACTCCTGTTTTCTGACAGAACAGTTTAGACTTTTGCCTCTGCATTCAACCTTCATGTGGTTTGACTTGTTAACTACAAAAATAATATATGTCTTTTTAAAAGATTTTATTTATTTATTTGACAGAGATCACAAGTAGGCAGAGAGGCAGGCAGAGAGAGGGGGAAGCAGGCGCCCCACTGAGCCAAGAGCCCGATGCGGGGCTCGATCCCAGGACCCTGGGATCATGACCTGAACTGAAAGCAGAGGCTTTCACCCACTGAGCCACCCAGGTGCCCCAATAATATATGGTTTTTAAAATTTTAGGTGATTTGGGTCACGTCTTTTTTAAGTATGAGATTGAGTTAGTGATTTTAATGTCTTGCACCATGCAATCCTTTGCATTTGCATATGGCTTTAATAGTACGTGGAAGACCTTGTAGATTTCCATCTCTCCAGTAAGTTATGAAGAATATATTTCTTAATTAGGTTGTGCCAGCATTCCTCAAAGTGTCATCTGAGAACCAGTACTAGTTCATAACTTATTACTAGTTCACAAGATAAGTACAGAAATTACCAGCATTTAGAAACTTTTTGTAGCATTTTTACTTTGTCATAACAAATTAGTAGAATTTTATGAAAGGTAATCAGTCTGCAGTGGATTGGAATTAGAGAGAAAAAAGTGCTTCTCACCCCAGATAGTTGGGGCAAGGGGAGGTACTGGTTATACCTTTCAGATAGTATTGAAAGAGGAAAAATGGGCAAGCAACTTCAAAAAGACCAACAGGTGTTCCCAAAGCAATATAGGTAAGCAAGGTCAGCTTAATGCTTTCCAAGGTTCCTAATCCAAATATGACTTGAGGATCTCTTATATATTGCCAGGCCTCAGAATCCCTCTCTCCTTACCCTGTCACAGTGCCAAAACTCCTCACTGCTCATCTTTTAGCAAGAATGGTTGTGTCTGGAAGTCACTATTTAATATGCATGCTGTCTGGAATTGCCTATTTAACCCTCTCTCACACATGTGACTCTTTCATGACGTTGGTTTACAGAGCTGAGGATCTCAGGGTGCTTTCACATCCAACAGGTCCTGGGGCTATGAGCACTATCTACTTAGGGTCAAAGGAAAGGAAGCCACACGACTGCACAACCAGATTGCCAAGTACTGGCAACACAAGCTGTCTGGGACTGGCCTTCCTGGCCACCTTCTAACTCCTGCATCCTTCCCTGCTCTGAAAGGATACCGTCTTATGGTGGTTTTAGAATGAAGGGAGAGCACAGAAAGAAAGGAGAAGAAATGGTTGCAAGGAAAAGAGAAGCAGAAGGAGAAAGCTAGTGTAAGGCATGGAAAAGGGAACCCTGAGTAAACTTGGTATTCAAGAATATATGAAAAGCCTAAAACCTTTAAGATTTTATCTTCTAGACATGGACATCTCTCAACCATGTATCTTGAAGCATTTGTGAGTGAGATTCTTTACTTTTCCATGTTTTCTGAATTCTGGAGCAATGGAATTTAACCTTGAGTTTTGGTACTTGATTTTAAAATATCGTTCCAGCCTGAATGGTTGGTTTAAATGGTCCAGTTACAGAATTACACTGTCTATGGACACTGCAGACCACACAACTTACAATTTTAAAATAATCTCAATACTGAATGCAAGTGATGTGCATTTCACTTGATTGCTGGTTCGAGATTACACAAGGCTATGTGAGTTTGAACCAGGCCCCCCCCCTTTTTTTTTTTTTAAGATTTTATTTATTTATTTGACAGAGATCACAAGTAGGCAGAGAGGCAGGCAGAGAGAGAGAAGAGGAAGCAGGATCGCTGCTGAACAGAGAGCCCGATGCGGGGCTCCATCCCGGGACCCTGGGATCATACCTGAGCTGAAGGCAGAGGCTTTAACCCACTGAGCCACCCAGGTGCCCCAGCCTATTTTTAATAGAATATTAAAAAACTGGATCCTCAAACGTTTCATTAGACACACTGAATTATAAACGCGATGCGTCACTCTGTCCTCATCCTGTTATCTTTACCATTTACTTCGTATTTCCTGCTGTGCACGAAAGGCCTCTCTTGATGCCCAAAGGCATTTGTGGGGGAATGAACCCACTGTCATGGCGGGCACTGATTCCTAGGAAGGAGCGTTTCACTGATCATTTCTCTGCTATTTTTTCTGTAGACAGATTATTTCAGACAGGTTCTCTGCTACCGAAGAGGATTTCAGGCATGTACTTTTGGCTAGCCCGACTTAGAGATTTTTTTCTTCCAGATGTCATCAGTAATTACAGTGCTCTTGTCTCACTTTATAGGGCTTTTGATTTCTGGATTAGCATCACTGCCAACATGACCATCATCGTATTTATTAAACAATGTCCATGACAGATGGGTAGACATTTTACCCCATATATCATAGATTCAAGGGCTCGATATAAAATAGGGTTGGGGGGAGGGAACTGACATATTATATTCCAGGAATGCTACATGTTCTTACATTTGACTTTCCCGGGAATGCCTGTTAGGCTGGGACTTTTATCTTTGTTTTTTAAATAAGAAAATTGAATTTCATAGAGCTTACACCACAGCCTAAACAGTGAGGCTGAAATTCAGACTCAGGTATTTAGGATTCTGGAACCCCTATTCTTTACATGATTCAACCACCCATTGGCTTTTAAGTGTATTTGAAATGGTTTTTGGTCCTCCATTTATTTCTATACGTTAACGTGGTTTTCGTTCTTTAATATTTTATAAGTAATTATGAGAGCTTGAATCCATTTCCAGATTACATTGTATATTATTTAAAGATAAGTAATACATTTTTTTTAAAAAGTTACAGAAAGGGGTGCCTGGGTGGCTCAGTGGGTTAAAGCCTCTCCTTTAGCTCAGATCATGATCTCAGGGTCCTGGGATCCAACCCCACATTGGACTCTCTGCTGAGTGCCAAGTCTGCTTCCCCTTCTCTCTGCCTGCCTGCCTCTCTGCCTACTTGTGATCTGTCTGTCAAATAAATAAATAAAATCTTAAAAAAAAAAGGCATAGGAAGTAGTAGAAACCATACCACAATGAAAAAAAAGAGGAGGTCTGTGTTTAGGTTCAGGTCTACAATAAAATGACTGTTAAGTTTTGGTAAATATTTATAAAATGAGAAAGCAAGGCTAAATAAATTCTAAATTGAAAATTATATAAATATATACCGAAAAACCTTAAAAATATTCTTGACCTATTTTAATTTTATATATTATCACATTGAACATTTTAAAAGAAATTTTTTCTGACTTGAATAAATTTGAAAGAAGATGAAAAGAAACTTGGCCAGATTTTAAGACTTTGTAAGAGTAACAATATCAACCACAGTAAAACTCTAGTAACAGTAGTGTGCCTCCTTTTAAAAGCATACATTATCGTTAATCCTGCAACTCTGCGAAATTGTTGAATGGTTGAGGATGGACTGAATGTTTATGTCCACTTACAATTCATGTGTTGAAACCTTCCCCACCCAATGTGGTGGTATCAGGAGGTAAGCGTTTTGGGACGCAGTTTGGGTTCAATGAGGTCATGAGGGTAAAGCCCGTATGAATGGGTTGAGCACCTTTGGAAAAGGCATGTGGTAGTGCTCCCTTCCTCTGCTCTCTGCCACATGAGGACACGAGTGGTGGGCAGTCAGCAACTGGGAAGACGGTTCTCACCAGAACTCAGCCATGCTGTCATCCTGATTTCAGACTTCCAGCCTCCAGAACTGTAAAAAATAAATTTCTCTTTCTTATAATAAATCCAATTTATGGTATTTCTATTATAGCAGCCTGAACAGACAAAGATATTGTCCCCAGTTTAAGAGAGTAGAGAATTGATGCTCAAGTTGATTTGATGGAGGTGACAAGATCTGTTATTAGCAGGACTTGAACTTAAAATGTAGATTTGTCTGAATTCCAAACACATGTTCCTGATATCACTTCACAGGAAGGCCCCATCCCCAACATTCCTTGAGCTCCCCATTTGGAGGGCACGTGGCTCTGGAGGCCAGCTACTGCCTCCCTGGTGAAAACTATGTCTTGGCTCTGCAGCTCAGTGTTAGACACCAGCAGATGTGACATTGTACAATTGAGTAAGGGAAGCTCTTTGTTGTTGCCCCCAAAGAAATACATGGGACCCTTTGGTGGAATGGAAGCATCCGGCCCACTGGTTTTAGTCCTACCCTATATTCTTAATATATTTATCATTGCTGAAAAGAGAGAAGTTTTGAATAAATACAAAATTTCACCTTAAAAGATGAGTAGAAAATTTGAAGTAGTTTTTCTAAGAGGTGTTTTAAGAAAATTGTATAAATAGATCCCAAAATTATTTGGATAAGATGATGGATTGCATAGGTCATAAACAAGTCATGAATTGATGCTTTGTACAGTTTCTTGGTATTTACCAGAGAGCGTGGATTTTCTTAATGGAAACTAACCATTTCCAATGAGTAATAGTAATGAAACTAACAATAATAACTACCACAATAATGACTGGCTACTCTGTACCAGCCATGAAATTACGTGCTTTATATTTATTCTTTTTTTTAAGACTTTATTTATTATTAGAGTAGAGAGAGAGAGAGAGAGTGAAGCAGACTCCCCACTGAGTGGGTAGCCCAAGAGGGGCTAGATCTCATGAACCTGAGATCATGACCTGAACCAGGGTCTGAAGCTTAACCTACTGAGCTACCAGGTGCCCCTATTTCTTTTAGTTCTGCTAATAGCCATACTAGGCAGAAAGGATTATTTCTGTTTTATGGATGAGAATGCAGAAGACCAGGAAAGTTCAGCATCTTGTCCAAAGTCACATGAACATAGAACCCCAATTTAGACTCTCGGCCTGCCCAGATTATCCTTCCTTCCTATCTTCCTACCTCTATACCTTCTTTCCTTCCTTCCTCTCTTTTAACACTGTATTTGCAAATAATTTCAAGTTTACAAAAAGTTGGGAAAAAATTAAAAAAAAAGAAATGTACAAAGAACTGGTTATACTCAGATATGCCTGTTAACATTTCGTCCCATTTTAGAGCCCACACACTCCTATTATACTACCTCCCCACAAAGAGTACATCATTTATTTTTAGAGTCCTGGATTGAGTTGATCTCATGGTCAGCCCCGTGTGTCCCACCTAGTTTGGTGCCCTAGTGAAATTCTAAGCTTTAAATATCTTTGAAATGGAAGACTCTGTGTCACACTGTGGTTATATAAAGACTGTACATGAGCCTAATACATAAGCCTTTCTGGGGTGGGAAAAGACTGCCTTGTGAAAATTGCTCTTCTAACATGCTTTCAGTTCTACTGAGTATTTTCCAAAGGATATTGACAAAAGACCGGTGGTGATAAATAATGCATCTTTTGTTCTTTTGCTTTGCTGGATTTCCTTTTTGAGTAACATTTTTTTTTTCTTTATAGGTTAGTTTATTTACAGAATTGTTGAGATAAAAATTAAATGCAAGTCACAGTTCTTTAGGCTTTCCAAGGATATGCCCAGAAGAGGGCAGACTTGCATGCTGTAACAGCTCCTTGTGTAATTAAGCGATCTGCATGCCAACAGTGTGCAGTTGAGATGAAGAGAGATTTAATAATAAATAAAATGGAAGGCTTCTTTTTATTTGGTACAGGATTTCTAATAAGACGTTAGATTCACAAGGTTTACAAGAACAATATACTCTATTCAGTGTATCCTAAATTCAAAGAAAACATTTGTTTAAATCTATTTCTCTTTTCAGGAAAACACTACTTTCCTCAGTATTTCTGAGGGTTTTTTTTTTTTTTTTAAGTTTTTCCATGCTGGGTGTGTTTTCTCTCCTGTTGGAAAGTCACCAAGTCCATTTCAGTGGTAAATGCTTTTGAAGTCAGAAAACTTGTAAAAAGTTTATCTAGAGTGTGCATCATTACTTAGTTTGCTCTGCTGCTAAAAGGTGGGCAGGGGAAGGGGAGGTAGTGAGAATCTACTAGTTGTGAATCAACTTCTTGATTGTGTCCTGTCAGAGTAGAATTTATACAGCCTGTCCCCTTTCCCTTCTTAGAACTTAAGCACCACCACTTCTGCCATCCCTGGGTCTGACATCTGGCTCTGGTGCCCCTTCGAATATCGCCACCTAGTGGCTATTTCGAGGAACTCCAAGAGCTCGTCTCCTTGTATCTTTCACCGCATCCCATTTGTAAACATCCTTAATTCTTTTGGATACGGATGTAACCATTTTCCTCCTCTTCATCCATATTCCTACTTCTGCCTTGATGTGTTGGAGAAATGTCACTTTATCTCCTAGGGTAGGTCTGAAGGTTATGCAATTTGGAAGTCATCCTTTTAAAAAAAGATACAAAATTATGAATTACTATTAGATATAGGCCTTTGGAAGGGGGCTGTGCAGGTGAAGAGCCATGAAGACCAAAATTCATTAGCTGTTATCTCTTTATCCCCCCCCCCCCTTACTGTGCTCATCCTTTCCCACATCTTCTGTCCATTTGTTCCTTATGTGAGTTTAAAAACACACAAAAAAGAAGACAAAACAAAACACTAAAAAGCCACTCTGGTTATCCTAGTTGCTAAATATTGACCTGAAGAGTCAATTGCATTTTGAGATGAAATTAGATACAGTGAATAATGCCAGTGACCTCTAGAGGCCTTTTCCTAATCTCTTCCCCTCACTCTCTATTCAATCAGATCTCACCCCACAAACAAGCAGTCAGAATAAATTCAAGGATGCTTCTTATTCTGTTTATCAATTCTGCTTAATTATCAGTGTTATAGTATTAGGTTACCCTTTATTTTAAAGATCAATTTTTATTTCTAATATATGCCAGTTTAGCTATACTCTAGGGCATTTCTGGCCTGGCTACAAAAATTAACAACCACATATCACACCTTTATTAAGGAAACTGATACCAGTGTTCTGAACAACAAGCTTAGCAATGAAATTTGAGAAAACAACCTGCTTGTAAGCTTGGGCCAGTCTTTACGATCTGGAAAGCAGTCTGGTTTTACTCAATATTCTGTATGTAGTGCACACATACACACACACACACCCAGTTTTCAGGCATCTGCCTTTGCTCTGATGATGGCTTACCGTATTTGCACACCTCTCCCACTACTCCGTGTTTCTCTACATTTCCTTGCTTTAAAATCATATGTCTTTATATTAGTCATATTGTACTGTGCCTTCAACAGGACATTGGTATAATTTGTCATGAAACATGAAACAACCACAAAAATAAATACAATGAAATTAAATACTGAGGAGGTACTGAAGCCTGCCTGGTGCCCACTCCCTCTGTGCAAAAAGATTACAAAATGCTGGAGAGGCTTGAAGTATCAAGTTAGAAGCTAAGACTTTGTTCTAGACCCTAATAAGAGGGCTACAGGGGGAAAAGGGGACTGTATTTCCAAGTGATTCAGTGGTACTTAATGTTCTGTCCAGGTTCTGTCTCAGATCATGTTTGGGAAGCTCTGATGGAGAAGGTCCTTGCATTCACTTTTATAGTCATCGCTCATGTTTTGAGATTCTTTCTATCAGCTTACTATGGGATGGAACTCTCAGTTGCAATATTTTGAGGAACATGGTTCCTTTTTTCTTTTTTTTCCTTTATTTCACATGTTGTTTTGCTCAGATTTTATTGGTATAACACCCCCTTCCAGAATTATTATAGGGTTTTGATTTTGTTTTTGTTTTTAAGATTTATTTATTTATTTTAGATTGAGGGAGGGGCAGAGGGAGAGGGAGAGAAAGACTCTTAAGCAGGCTCCATACCCAGCGCAAAGCTCAGCTCGATCCCAGGACCCTGAGATCCTGAGGTTATGACCTGAGCCGAAATCAAGAGTAGGAAGCCTAAGAGACTGAGCCACGCAGGCACCCCTGCTGTGTGTAGTGTCAAATAAGATCCACATAAGTGAAAGGTGCTGGAACAGTGCTTTGCCCTCAAAAACAGCAGTGCCCTCTCTTACTTTTCCCTCTTCCCACCCAAGGAAGAGCTAGGAAGTAATAGGGGAAGGGGAAGAGCTGCTCATTGCCATTGCTGTTTGAAAGGCATACAAGCCCCCTTTTTTAATACTTATGTGAAGAGTTGAATGAAAGTTACATTTTAGAGTTTGATTTTAAATTGAATTAATATCAATATCACATGACTTTTTCCCCCCTGTTTCAGAAAATGGAGTATCAGAAACACAGTAATGAGGATTTACTTGACATTCTAGAGAGAGATAGCTCAGTGTAATATTCTAGAGAGAGATTCTAGAGAATCTCTCTGCATTCTAGAGAGAGATATCTCAGTGTAATATTCATACATACAAGTATATTCATAATTTGTAAAATTTAAGGACACATGTGTGTCGGAGGAATTTGTAGCTGTCAGATGATTTTGTTATCTGACATTGTAAAAACGTGAATCAAAATTTAAGAAAGGCAAATGTTCTATTCACATTTATGTACATAACTTATAACTAACATCACAGGTATAAAGTCAAAGTATGCACTTTTTGAATAAGGACAAAGCATTTGTTCTTCCAATGAGGTGGAGCCTTCACGAGATTGCTGCAGCTCTAAATGGCTCTTACCAATTTTTTGAAAAGTATTATTATCTAGAACACCTTAAGGCTCAAAGTGTCGTAATGTAGTTACTACAAGGCTGTCAGATTCATTGCCAAATAGTGTTCGGAATCCAGAGATCAAATAAATGAGTTTTTAATTGGGTTTTAAAGCTAAGGTGAATAAGTAGATAAGGTAGAATTACTCAGAAGCATATTAATGTAATAAATATGCTTTGGTTCTCCGGAAGCTCTTGCACTAAAGCCTGGGCAGCCATCACTGATAAAGGATGTCACGGAACAGCCCATGGATAGGTAGACATTGATAGGTGAGGGCACTGGGATCTAACATAATCACATTACCTGGAGCAGGGGAGAGCCAGAGACCTGACTTGAGCTCTTACTTGTAGAATTTTTGAACACAGAAAGAAATCTAGTTTTATCAAGCTGATAGGATTCCTCAAACACAGAATTTATTTTTTGTGTTTTTTTTTTTTTTTTTAACAAAATTTCAAGACATAGCACCAAGTTGTATCTGAATGTCTTGAGTGCCTATTATGTAGAGGATAGATAGTTGAAGCACCTTGTATGAACTGACTGTAAATCAGGGCTTAACTTTCTATGGCCAGTCTCTCTCTCATTCCCTCATTATTGCATCCATCTGTCTACATCAGAATAAATATATTCAAGTAATTGTTCTTTTAATATATCCACTGAAATCATTTTGTGCTCTGTAACATTTGAAAAAGTCTTTTTTTCCTAACGTCCTTAGTTTCTTTTTTAAGCACATTAATTACCTTACCCCTAAAAAAAAAAAAAAAAATTGTTGGCTTTGGGAGTTTTTATTTGTCTTGCTGGGTTTTTAAAAATATCTTTATATTACGTATTTTATGATTAGTCATTTGTCAGTAAACCCAGTTAGAAAGCTATTAGAACTAAAAGTTTAGTGAGAAGTCTAGATATAGGTGGAGAGAAATGAATGGTGGTTTTATGTCAGCAATGATCAGTTACAAAATATAAAGAAAAATATTACAGAATTTTGAAGTTATCATTTTCTTATAAGCACATACACATTACTGATGAACTTACCTGAACAAAAATTGATACTGAGTCTATTCCTCCTCATAAATTAGGTAGAGTTGGAAATTGCATCATGTTATTTTGCTATATAGGAGCATGAACTTATAGAATATAAGAGCAAATTTCTATGCAAAGAAATTAAAAATAAGAAAATGAATAATGGTCTTCTAAAGAAATGTTCCAGAATATTTCTAGAATTTTCTAATACTTTTGTCTTTTAAGATACTTGTGCTTATCACAAAGCAGGTAAATGCTCCTCTCATTTGGGAATATCTTCTGCTTGGCAGTACTCATTATTCCTATTATAATCCCTCACCCCATCCCCATTTCTTCCGTCCAAGCTTTTCCTTAGCTTAGTAATTTGAAAAAATGATAGCAGTCAGCCAACCATCTCTAGAGTGACAGCAGGTAGCAGGTGCAGGCTGCTGGGAGAACCCTGAGTCAGTCAGGCCTGGGCATCCATGGTATAAGTGGGTTTGTCAAAATTCTCTCTCTCTCCAGCATCATGCTCCCTTCCTTTGTGACATTTATGTTAGTAATCTGTTCAAGTGATCTATATGGCAAATGTATTTCGTTAGAGCACCTTACCAATTAGGTCGTTTCCAGGATTCATCCCAGTTTGGCTCAGTGAACAACTTGGTAGACTGCCCCCAACACCCCCCACCCCCGCCCCCCACCGCCAGGCTCTAGTCCTGGAAACAAAGAAACAAAATTCATCTCTGAGAAACGTGCCCGCTATTATGTGAGCTTCTTGAGCACTCTTCAGTGAACATTCATTGAACACAAACTTTTTGCAAGGCACCAAACATTGGTCCCCAGGCTACTAGTCTGTTAGAGGAGAGAAGAGGCATTTTATAAAACACATGCTATTGAAGAAGTCAAATAGACCCTTAAGATATTGAAGAAGAAAAGAATAATTTCCAAACTAGTGGATTCTTTCTGCAGTGCTGAGAGAACTCAGTGTCAAGCATGCATACATCTCTGCATGCGAGAGTATTTCACTCCGTGCATATGGTGACTCTTATTAATCTTAGCAACTTGATAAATATTTATTAATTCCAAGCCCCGGAACCCCAGTTGAATACCCTGTTATTTTCATATAAAATGTGTAGGCTGATAAGAAGTCTATACCTGTGCAGTCCTGGATGTACAGACAATGAATGGAGAAGGCTGATTACCTAGGAATGACTCAGCTGTGTTTCAAGCACAGGATCAACTTCTGTACTAGTGAACCCCTAAACCAGATAGTTAGCCTTCAACTAGTCTACTCCCACAGCTTTGATCTTCAGGCAAATTAGTTACCAAAGAAATAAGGTCATTCATTAGCAGCATTTGGTAGAAGATTTTATTTCAGCTGAGCTCCTGTATAGTAGGCTACCTTTGAAAGCCTTACTATTTGGGGATATGTACACTTTGCAAAGAGTTGAAACAACAGTTATGGCTGCATACATGTCTTAATAGGCAAACCTAATCTTTTAACCACGTGAATGTTATTGGCCTCCTAGCAATGTTTATGATTTTTTGTCTCCGATAACAATCAGATTTTCTGTGGTACAATCCCCAAATTTTTACAATGTTCCCATTGCAATTATTTGTATGGGGTCACATGGACAAGGGTAAGAATTGAAACAGAGTAACACTTAGTGATCTATGAAGAGTCTGATGCATATAAATGTGCAGATCACATGTACTTCTAATGGGCTCTAACTATCCCTATGACATTTATGTAGGAATTCAAACACTTTCACTCTTTCCTGACTATTTAGGTATCCTCTGTGCCATCCAGCATCTGTCCTGTCCACTCACCATGACTTAAGCCTTTTCTTCCATCTTCACTCTACTCTGCTGAAAACCTAGGCTTCCCTGCCCTATCCTCAGAATTCTTACATTTGAGTTGACATTTAATGAAGACATAATGTGTGTTAATTTGGCCTGTGTTCATGGGTATTCCTCTGAAGATGCACATTTGCATTTCAAAAAGGGTTTGAGAAAGAGTGCTTTCTCCCAAAGGTGTGATGCTTATGCGAAGAACTTCAGACACCACAGCAAGCCTACTGAAGGACATCTACTGGACCAGCAGGCTTTAGTTTCTGCATTTCTAAGCCAGCCAGGCAGCTGTGGGTCCACCTTATACAGATCCCAGCATTGTTACTAGGTTTGACTTTTGGACCCATGTTTCTTGCACCATTCCTCACAAATGAACATCCTCAACTTGGTTAGCTTATTTCTCAGTAACAGCTTGTGTTTCTCCATAGCCTATAATTTGAAATTTGGTGTTTCACTGAGGTCTTACACTCATTTATTTTGACTGCCTTACTATCATTACTGCTGTCTCAGAAGAGGTTCCATCAGCCCTGCATCTAGCCTCTAGCTCTGTGATTCCTGCTTTGCTTTAGCTGGGCAGAGCAGTTCAGCAGTGGTCATGACCTTGGTTCTGGGTAGTTGACTGCATTCTGGGACCTGTCATGGGACCCGAAGGCTGCTGTTTCATAAGCAGTGAGTGAATCTCGCTAATGAGATTGCTCCACAAGTAGGAAAAATTTCACAGGTATACAGACGCCGAGTACTGGATGGTATCCATTTCTAAACCAAACTGGTATTGAGTACGAGGAGGAAAAAAGTACTTTTTGCAAAGAACTATAGCACTTCTCCAAGACTGTATGGTCTAACTTGTCATACCGGTATTAATAATAAACACAACCACGACATCATTCTGTAGCGTTTTTGTTTCAGGCATAAATTCTTCATATTGATTGGCTAGGTCATCACCACCCCAACAGTTTGAGAAGGGACTGTTATGAATTGAATCTCGTGTTTGAGGCTATTGAGCATTAGAGAGGGTGACTCCCTTGCTCCATTTCATGCAGCATGTGGTTGCTGTGTGTGCTAGGATTCGGTTCTGTACAGACAGACTCTAGACTCTACCAGAAACCTGACTCCCATAGGACAAACTGGGAGACCTAAGACCAAGAAGGTGTTGGTTTGTCCAGGGTGCACATATCTAGTCAGGCAGAGCTGAGCTAAGTCTCCAGGCCCATGACTCCTAAGGCCAGGGCGTGGTCATCCATCAGAGCTCCCCCAACTGAAATTCTAGGTTTGGTTTTGTTAGGGAATTGTTCTCAGTTTTTACAAAGATAACCAGAGGGAAAACATGATTGTCATAGTGAGTACTGAAAGTCAAAATAAAATATCGTGAGCCCCCCGAGTCCTAAAACAGTTTGATTCTGCCAGTCCAGCTACCCTGATGGTAGGAATAGAATGCCAACGGAGGGTGTCCAGGCACTAATATACCTGATTATGTCTCTCCTTTATTGTTCTCACCTACTGAGTCACTTTTTGCTGGACTCCCCAAACCAGAGAGGCAGTTAATATCTCCAGTAAGCCGTGGAGTCAGGATTCATTAGGACCCCTATCTGTCTGGCTATAGATCCCATTTGTGTTCCACATTCTGTTCAGGCATGGTGAAAAAAATCACGTGAGACACAGGGTGGAAACTCTGTATGGACAGCTCCACTGGACACACTGAGAACTTGAAGTTCCATTTAGGAACATATGGCTTCCTTGAAGCCTGACTTAGAAGTCGTTGAGAACACATAGCTCCCACATAAGGGGACACATAAAATACCTTTTCAGAGGAGGAAGTGGAAAAGGAGAATTCTCTAGAAAAAGCACCCTACAAGACAGGACTCTGGAATTGTATCCATTTGCTAATAAGAGTGACATAAATCACAATGGCTGCGAAAGGATAGATGTTCATTCGTATCACTTATAAAAAGAAGCCCGGAGGCAGACGTGTCCCTGATAGCATCAGTGTCCCCAGCTTACAGGCATATATATCACCATTCTTGAAGAGCCAAGGTCACATGACATCAATTAATGTTATTACCTTTTCTTAAAAGCAAGTTTTTTTTTTTTTCCTATCATTTGAATTTTTGAAGGGATACAAACTCCCTGCGTTGGAAAATACAATATTAAACAGGGAAAACAAATATTACATATTTTTTCCATTGCCCAGTCACAGCTGCTGTTAACACTTGGTGTAAATCTGCAGTATTTCTCCATGTAAAAGTTTCGATGTTCTTTTTCTACATAGTATCTTGTGTGTTCAGTGTTCAGTGTGTTCATTTCTTTTTTTTTAATATGACATTTTAGATCTTCATATCAGCAAGCATGAAATGTGTTGATTTGCTTATCAAATTATATCAATTCAGCAGATATTAAGGCGAGTGCCCATTATGGGGCTGAATGGTGGCGGGCACCACAAGTCTGGTGCTCAGGACAGCCTGTTAGGGAAGACTCCGCAATAACCCACTGATGCACAGAGCTGCACACAGGGTGCTACAGACGGAGAAAAGAAAATGGGCAGGGGGGCTCCTACATTGGACCAAGGGAATTACGGGTGAAAAGTTGCATGGACAAAGTGATGTTTCAAATAAATTTTAAGGAGTTAGGTAAAAAGGTAGGAAAGGATATTCTAGGCATAGGAAAGTCTATGACAAAGAAAGGCAGGAAACATCATCAGAATGGTCAGAACCCCCTGCTTCTGTCCAGTCCAGTGCCTTCTTCTCCCAAGTGGGAGAACACAGAAGCACAGGGAGGTTAATGTGCTTGAATTCATATAACTGATGAAAGCCAAAATGAGAACCAGAGCCATGGTTCCTTACCCAACAGAGTAGGGGCAGTTGCCCAAGGTAAAGGCTAAGTGTAGCCTTCCTACTCCATTTCATATTTAATACCAAAAGAGGGAGATGATCAACAATGCTTCCCAGTAATAGAAGTATTTTAAGACCCTTTGATTTACTGTGTTAATTATACTGACACCTGAACTGGGAGTCTCTTACATTGAACTGAAAACTGAGTCTATTACTTTGGCCAAGAGAGGAGTTTGTTTGTTTGTTTGTTTTTCAAATGTATTTTTCTTAAACTTACATATCAAAATACAAATCTCAACAACATCAAGATAAGATAAATGCCTGGTATGATCCAGTATCAAATAGAACAAAACTTCAGTTAGCCAGAACCCCATAGCCCTCCATTATAGTTTACTCTTGCTTTTCCTTTCAGAGAGGAGATGATAAGATAGACATGCTTTAGGGGTGTCTGGATGGCTCAGTTGGTTAAAGCCTCTGCCTTCAGCTCAGGTCATGGTCCCAGGGTCCTGGGATCAACCCCCGCGTTGGGCTCTTTGCTCAGCAGGGAGCCTGCTTCCTCTCTCTCTGTCTGCCTCTCTGCCTACTTGTGATCAAATAAATAAATGAAATCTTTAAAAAAAATTGACTTATTCATGTAAATTAAAGGCTTTCTGGTAAGAAAAATAAGTATTCTTTAAAAAAAAAAATAGACGTGCTTTATTAGACAACAAGCTGATAACATGTCAGAAACTGTATCCTGAGCCCCCATAGTGGCCTCCCCAGTGCATTCAGGACTCTCTCATTTTCACTAAGAAGGCTACACTTGGGAGCTTATAGTTGAAGTGAATCAATGTAGATTTATTTCAGAAAGTTATTTCCAGGGTTATCACACAATGGGTCAACACTTATAGTGTTCTGCAGAAAACCCAAAACTAGTATTTACAGAAGGGGCCCTAATGCATGGAAGATATCAGCCTTCAAAGGCACATATAGTTAGCTTCTGCTGACCCAGTGGGAAAGGGGCTAGTTTAGCTATAAATGGTCAAGTAACCAGAACCCATACCCTAAAGAATTCTGATGCGTCAGCATTCTAGCATGGGTTAAGTTGTATTTTCACATTGGTTGTATTGTCCAGGGCTTAAAATACTACCTTGTTGTATTTTAAATCCTACATATGCAGAGGTCACTTTCAGATTCCTGCAATAATATTTCATAGGTTAAAATAAATTGCAGTCATCCATGTAAAGGATCGATCATCAATTCCTGTGGAGACTCTAACTCATTAGAATTATTTTCTTTTTTTCACTGAAGCTCTTCATGGATGGTGGTTACAAAGGTTTCTCTTATACATAGATGGGTCACGTTTCCTAGTTAGGTTCTGATAGATTTTGTATCCTGTAGGTTCTAGAATATTTTCCCCTGTTTTTGGTGTTTTCTTTTACTTTTTAAGTTTTTAAGAACAATATCCTATAATTGCAATGATGCAAGAAGCACTGATAGAACCAGACACATTCTAATAAAAACAGTATCCTCTTTAAAAAGCAATAGCCTCAGAAACCAAAGACCTGTCTGATTTGCGTTGCTATGGAATTTGTAAGTCGTTAGATTGGTTTCAAGGGTGAGTTTCTTCTAACAAAAATAAGTTAATGCAATTAGTATTTATTAGGTATTTGCTGTGTGCTGGGGCTAAGGAGTGGGAGACATAAAGGTTTTACAGTATACAGCTCTGCCCGCCTTGTCTATAAATCAGCCTCCTGAAGATGAGTACACAAAGGCCATATCATGAGGTGGTATAAGTGCCCCAAGGGATGTGAAAAATAGAGGTAAGAGGACCTAGAAGGACTTCATGAAGGAAGCAGAATTTGCTACAGACTTGAAGAGGCAGCTTTGATAAAGCTGTAAGGTGGAGGTGGCAAACAGGAGGGCATTTGAAAAGAAGGCAGCAACAAGGATCGGTGTAGTCATGGGGACTTGGGGTTACCTGGATAAATCAGGCACCCAGGCTTCCCATCCCTCACCTGAGGGAAAGGGGTGCCAGTGGCTTCTGAAGGCTCCTCATCCTTCATACCTAATGTCCTAAGCACACTGGGGGCTTAATAAACATTTGCTAGATGAAGAAAAGGAAGAGAAGTTTGCAATCAAATTCATAATAGTTAGGGAGTTACTTTGTGAACAAGAGTGTCAGATGCCACTGGAAGGAGCCTGAGAACTTAACCCTGAGTTTCATTCATCTTCTCCCGCATGGAGCTGTGCACAAAGGATGCTCACAGAACACCCACCTATGCTAGCTGGTGCGTCTCTGTGCATCCCAGCAAGATTACTTAGTTGATGAAATTAAAGTGTTGACAGCTCTTGTATTGAAACATGAATAAGAGGAATGCCGTGCCATTAAAATGGTCATATAACCTGATGGCTAACAGTAGATACTCTAAAAGTAGACTGCTCAGATTCAAAGCTTGGCCTTACCAGTTATGAGCTTTATTTATCTGTAAAATGGGGATAATGACAGTACTTACTTTGTAGTTGTGATAATTAAATAAAGTGCTGCAAACAGTGCCTGCCACATAGTAGCCTTACTTTGGTTAAGGAAGATATTGATGGCGGTCCCTGGTTGGCTCACTTAGTAGAATATGAGACTCTTGAGCTTGGGATCATGAATTCCAGCTCCATATTGGGGATAAAGTTTACTTAATAATAGTAATAATACTAAGACTTAAAGAAAAAAGGATATTGAGGTGAGAGAGCCAGGCTATGGCAGTTGGAAGAAACAGGAGGCTGTGTATTGAGGTGCAAACTATCCCATATGTCTGTTCCAAGAAAATACGAGAGGTCTGTGAAGCATATTTAATTTAACCTATTAATCTGATAATCCCTACCGAGTTGTTTATAAATATGAGGCAGGGAGATTGGAGATTTCTAACTCACCAAAAAGATATCATGGAACCTTAAACATACGGATGCTTTTGAAAGAAACAATATATTGGGGCACCTGAGTGGCTCAGTTGGTTAAGTGTATGATTTTTTTTTATCTCAGTTCAGGTCTTGATCTCAAAGTCATGACTTCAAGCCCCAGGTTGAGAAAAGAAAGAAACAATATATGCAGTTGAAGAATTGTTGCTTTGCATTTCACTTCACAGTCGGATACCATTTATACTCCATATTGTAGGTGGCAACTCTATTTCCACCCCCATGGCCTCGTTTAGATTTGATAAGGAGATAATAGGGGTGGGTTTATTGCCCCATGATTGTGTAAACTTTTTTCATATTTGAGACTATTTCAAATGAAATAGGAGATTTCTAGACTGATTGCTTTCTGTGGAAATATTAATTTTGTGTGTTGAGTTATATGGAAGGCCATTTTAGCTTTCTATCTGATCTTTATTCATATTTCAGGATTATAGAATTCATTTAAAAAATGAGAAGACCCATTAACTTCTAAAATACCTGATAATGGTTAAAAAAACACAGGACTTCCAGATGCTGAATTGTTAATGTTTTCCCATATTATGTGTGGTTATTTGAATGTTGTAAGCCAGGTTTTTAAAATATAATAACTATATTATATAAGAGAACTGATTTATCTGAACTTTCACAGAAATATTTTCAGAAGGTAGGTCTCTAGGTATGTCTTCAAAGCGATAAACAACTGAAAATGTAAATAGAAAAGCAAATGTGTACTTCATAATTACCAAGTAAAGGAAAATTTAATTTCAGCAGAACTGTAACTTAGCATTACATGTAAGCATTAGCATTATTACTTAGGATCAATAAAGATTTTGTGAAAGAAAACATGATTTACTGGTTGTATTAAGGAAAATGTAGCAACATCAGGAGAAGGCATCTTCATGTGAGAGAAAATTGTGTTCATTATGAACCAAAAACACACCTGCAAATATTTGTCCCTTTCTGTAAATTTCACATTGAATCTTTGGGGAATTCAATAGTGTGGTAAATGTAATTTGTAGTTCTTTACAATTATGGTCTAAATAGATGAAGTCTAAAGGGAGTTTGCCTATTTGATTTTCAAATTTGCATCACTTAAAATCTAATCAGGCCAACTGTTCAGATTTTTATTAGATATGAAATACATGAATGGGTTCAAGCCCGCACTGATATATTGAAAGAATATATCTGATTTTACAGTAGGCCCTGGCTAAGGGGTTTAGTTAGTTTGTGGTTCAGCCCTGTCCCTGTAAAGATTGCTTACTTGAATTGCTACCATATTAGACCCTTCGATTTTTAGTAACCAATGTTTTATAGGCCAGCAGATTGCCTTTGATTTTTGAGAATTTGTGGTAACATATTGAGCTTAACAGATTTATGCAGGAATGTAAAATAAAAATAGTGTAGCAGGCACTTGGGATTTTAGAACACAGAGGGGATTAGGTTTACAGATGGCTGGTACAGATAATGGCAGTGAGTAATTTAGCCATGTAAGGTAATCTGTTGTTGACAGAATATATTAACATTTACCTGACATACACAGGTGTTTGGGCTGCGCACTGCCTACGGCGCAGTGCTGGCAGTGTCGTGTGTAGCCTGGAGATTTTGGAAATCTCTAAAACATGCCCGGGTTTCAGGATTTGTTTTATGGAGGTATTCTGAGAGGTTGCCAAAATATACTCTATACTTGATCCGACTCCTTTGCTTTTCAAAACATCATTCTTTGTTTGCCACTCCATAAAGTCCAAACCGTCAGAGAATTTTCAAGGGATTTTGATTGAATTAATGAGTGTTTTCTAGAAAAAGAGAAAATCATGGGTATTACTATTATTTCAAAAAAGATACCAAGTCTCCTCCTCATTTCCTTGAGACGATAGTTCTCAGCTGCATATTAGGATCCTCTGTGGAGCTTATTAGAAGTACAGATGTGGGGACCCTATCCTCCAAAGTGGTCAGATGATTCTAACGTACGGCCTTTTATAGTCTGCATGCAATAATTACATTTACTCTTACAGTAAAAATCAGTGCCCAGAAGGCTCTGGGTTTCTTCGTCCAAACTTTTTTAACCCACGACTATCGGACAGTCTTCCCATAGCAGTCTTTGAGTGCAATCTTTTACCCTCTCAGGGGCCTCAGGATCCTTAGCCACTAAGGCTACCGATGCCAACTCTATCAGCTCTAAACTTGTTTTCCTGAACTCCTGTGACTTTTGGGCCACCTCCCTTGGGCAACTGCATCTGCAGTTCTGGGTCCATCCCCAAGTAGAGATGGAGCATAGCAGCTCGTTTCGAGGTCACCCCTGTTCTCATCTCTTGGCTCTGCCTTTTCCCTGGAATCCATTCTTTATTGCCACTGCATGTCATCCCTCCAAATCCAAGTTCTCTCTCAAGGTCAGGTACCAAATCCTTATGACCTTCCAGCCCACTCTTCTACAGACAAAATGTTACTATGTTCGTGGTCTCCACTGTGCCTAACTTAGCATTCCCATTGCTGGTTTTCTTATAAGCTGATTGCTTCAGACACCTCCTATATCTTATATTTCTCCCATTACCCACTATGCATTAGCCACACCCTCTGCAAAACCGAGCCAAGCAAAGAAATCAAAGCAAAAGAGTAACAACAGTAACCTTGCAGGGGGATGGGCAGATAGTAGATGCTCAATAAATACCTGTTAAATGATTATCATAAAAAGAGTAAAAAGTAGCGCTGAGGGTTGTGCGACGCTTGAATATGCAAAACGAAACAACCAGAATTGAACGTTTTAACATAGTGAATTTTATGTTGTATAAATTATATCACAATAAAGCTGTTGTAAAAAATGAGGGAAAGGTTATTTGAGAGACATTTTTGTGTCAACCTTATTTTTCTAGCTAGAAACAAAAGAGCCTTCATAGAACAGCAGAATTGAATCCTATTCTGGGAGTGTTCTGAGAATGGTAGTTTGTGTTGCTTCTTATTATAAGAAACTTGAGAACATGACCAGTAAACTATGGCCCCACGCATGTTTTTGTAAATGAAATTTTATATATTGTCTATGGCTGCTTTCTCACCACAAAAGCAGAATTGAGTGGTAGCGACAGAGACTGTATGTTCCACAAAGATTAAAGTATTTATTGTCTGGTCCTACGCAGGAACAGTTTGCTGGCCCCTGCTTTAGAATTTATGTTGGAAGCTGTGTATCATTTGTATCCTTTCTTGTATCATTTCTACTGCATAGTCCTGAAAACTAAAATTCTTATTAAAGTCTTTCTGACGATGGTGAGGCTTTTTTTTTCTTTCTTTTTTCTTTTTTTTTTTTTTTTTTTTGTGATGACTCAGGATGTAGCCCTGTGAAATTCAAGTGCTTTAAAAAAAAAAAAAAGAAGAAGAAGAAGAAGATGTCCCTTTTCTTCAGTGTTTCTATTAATACAGGACACAGTGTTCAGCTTTTAAGTATGCTGGGCCCTTCTGACATTTAGTGCCCACTTGGATTCTTTCTGTCCTTCAGAGCCCTTCTCACGCGTCACCCTCCTCATGGGCTTATCCTCACCCTCTACTGAAAGAGAAGGCTCTCACTCTTCCCTCCCAGATTTGGTGCTTCTCCCTGAAACCATGTCTTTCACTGCCTTTTGATTGAAAATAATTTGAATCGTTTTCACTCCAAGATCATAAACTGAACCCTCTGCCTCTTCAAGTTGCTGACAAGAGAGGCACAAAGATGAGTATGACGGTTTGTGAGTTTGAGTTTGCAGCCCTGTCCCTAGGAAGCCGTGGCTGTCTCTCTCTGCCTCCTCCACTTCCTCTCTCGTCCCCAAGCTACCTGTACTTGATCTGTACCACTGTTCCTTATAGCAACAAGCAAAGCCCACACAGAGGATGCTGCCCGAACTTTGCCTTTGTGCCAGCATTTGTTAAATCGACTGAGGAAGTGAAATTTATCGGGCAGAATCAGTTATTGGGTAGGAAGGAATGTGGGTTCTGTGATCTGATGCCCGCTTGCTCTGTGAACTTAGACTCAGATCCCGTATCTCTAAAATGAGGAAGTAATAGAAACTGATACGTTGGGTTGTTTGGCGTAAATGGAGCGGTCAAAAACAGGTTACCCATTGTTATTTCCTACTTGATGACTAAGGCAGTGCCCATTAATTTTTTGATTCAGGTGCTTAGACTGAGGTCTATTACCCCATGTTTTAAATATCCATTTTTATTCTTCCAGAATCTTATGAAGTCATAGAGTATGGAATAATTCATAATGGAGCCAGGAAAGGGACATGACTTACCTTCAGTCCCACGATTAAGAAAGAATGAATTCAACGCTCCCACTCTGGACTACTGATCCCAAATCAGTTCTTCTCTTGACTTGCTCCTGGCATACTCCTCTTTCATTCTTGTGTGTCCCAGACACAGCTGTCTTATAAAGGTCTTCCAATTTGTAAAGCTATCAACATCACCTGATTGTTACTCACAATTTTCTACTATGTAATTATCTAAACTCTTCAAAGAACATAACTAGACTCTGCAAAGTTTTATCTTTATGTGCTATTTCACTGCAAGTTTCAAGAGGCAATTCCATTGAAACAAAAAAAAACTTTTGGATCAACTACATTCTACATACTTGTCCTATAAATTCTGAACATGAGTGTCTAAAGATCTGTGATGATTATGCAGAAATGCAAAGAGTAAACCAAGTTTTCAGCCATCTTCTTTTGATTTGAACCTGTGAGTTTTCTTTATTCACTATCATTGGCATTCAGAGAACATACATGATTCATGAGAGTGAACACTGATATATTTAACCTGAAATATACTGTTTCAGAGTTAGTATATCAACTTGAGAAGAAACAAAGCCTTCAAACAAAACCAAAATAAAAATGACATCTGGTTGTTTCCTTGAATGCCGCTTCACACCTCTATTAGTCATAATTTCTTGGACATCATTTCATTCCAAAGTAGAAGTTGCCCTTAATCTTAGACAATCAGTTTAATGTGCACTTCTCCCCATGAATATTTGAGAGGTTTTACCCTGGCAGAGTTTGCAAGGTAGGGAGTAAAATTGAATATTTGCATCTCTGCATGTTTATATCTCAGGACCCTGGTAAATTTAGCTCCTCTTCTCTCCATTGTGTTTTAAGACCTCCCTAACATAGTTTTTAATGTGTTAAACTTGAGAAGCCAGATAAAGTCAGAACGACCAAGGGGAGTTTCATACAATACTTGGGTTCTTTAGGAAAGATCTTGAAAGAGAGCGGGGAGATGGCCTTTTATTTAGTCCCATGTGTTCTTGGTACTTGTATCCTGATCTTGCCAGTCAGAGGGTAGAGAACACAGCAGTAATAGAAACAAGTGAAATACAGCCGATTCTCCCATACCTGCCCTGTCAGCATTTTAGCTCTCTGCCTGCAAGGGCTTCTGGAGGTCCCAGTGGACCGCTTATGCTCTCTCACACAAGGCTGCCCTCTGTTAGGCGTTAATGAGCCTATCAGCCATGTGCAAGAGTGGAGGTCTCAAGCTGATGCTTACACACCAGGCTTCTGTTGGGAAGTTAGAGAGGATGTCTCTCTCCCCTTTGGATCTTCTGTTCTTAGAGAGACACCCTCGTCATTTTGCCAAGATAACAGGAGCTACACAATTCCTATTTACACCCATACTGCTAGACAGCTGCAGGCTAGGTACTGAAGAGAAAAACTGGGCATGATGGTTTCAACCTGTGAAGCAAAGGAGCTGTCACAAGGGACCAGTGACAGGTTGAATGAGTGACTCTCTATTCCTTCCATTCCTACTCACGCAGAGAGATTGACTTTTATCTGTTTTAAGCACTGAGACTCCTGAAAATTTTGCTTGTGATGTCGTTTCTGCCCTAATCAGTTTACATTTATGTTTCATGACTTATGTTTTAGTCTCACACAAAATATTTCCTGTCGGCAGAGTGCTTAGGAGTTGGCACTGCTATGAATGTGATCTTATTATACCTTGGGGCTTTATTTATGGGTAAAGACAACACCCTATAATTATATATTGAAAGTGATGGGAAAATGGACTTTGACAAGAGAGAAGTATTTTGATGCAATTTTTTAGGAGCTGCGTCTTATGCCAGATAACATACTTTTTTGAAGGTTTGAACAAGAGACAGGAAAGGGGATTTTGTAATTATTACCAATTTCTAGGGATTGATTATTGAACATAAAATTCATAAACAGTATGTTTTAAAAATGGTAAAGCATTTCTTGAGCCCATTTTTCTGAAACAACAAAACTACTTTGGAAACCTCCACTCTTCTCAGCGTGTCCCTCAGAATATTCGCCGGCCACCCTAATGCACGGCAGGGCAGCCAGATGAAGGTAGATGTTATAAAGACAGAGTGAGTAATGCATTGCTTTATCCAAAGAGTCTGCAGAATCTTGAATAGTTGTCATTTACATGTGTTTTCCGCTGTGTTTGAAGTTATTTAGGGCAGTTAGGTTTGGAAGGAAGTGGAAAATTAAGGTAGATAGAGTGGGAGGTGAAGGGTGTGGAATCCTGTCTAGAAAAATGGCGACCTAGCACCCAAACCCTTATCGCAAATATGCATCCCCTCTCAACACCTCAAATCCCTCCTCTCAAACTGCCAGCGAGAGGGGCACCCCTGAGAGGGAGCTGGTGTGCCATCATGGGAATGTTTAGCACTTGTGATCTCCAGCCCAGATGTGAGTGGTAGCCCTGCAGGATGCCTTCTACTGTGAGACTGTGAGGAAATCATTTTGCCTCACTAATCCGGATATTTTCATTTGTAAAGGAAGTTCAGTAGTGCTTCACACGTTGTTCGGCATCTTCTCTTGTACCTTCTTCATTCCCTACCTTTATCTGTCCTACTGTGTGCCCTAGAAGGCTGACCCCCTCACAAAGGATCTTCTTTGCCCCTTGCTTACCAGCATCCTTTTGGGTTGGGCCAGTGGAAGAGGACCCAGGAAAGAGCGCAGCGTTCTCCATTCCTCTTCTCCCACTGCACTGGGGCTGTTGTGGCTGTTGTGGCTGCATCCTTCCCTGTCAACAGCTCTGGTACTTATCTGGGTTCCATAGGGAGTTAGTTCTTCCCTTGCTCCTCCAGGCCTTGAAGTAAGAAGACATGGCCTCCTGCTATTGCAGTCCCTGAGAATCTCCGTGTCCCTTCACCATGCTCTTGCCTCCCTGTCCACCATCCTTTTATTGGAGGGTGTAACCACCTGCATTGGATTTCTTGCTCCTGCCAGGACCCTGTCTCCTCCAAGTTTCTGTCCTGGTTCTCTCTTTGGTGTGTTGAGAAGTTCAAATGCAATGATGTGTGAAAGCATTTTGTAAAGTCAAAGGAGTATACAAATGTCCATTTTCAGTCGAACTACCGCAGACTGCCCATTTGTTTTTCATTTGGCTTCCTTTGTTACTGTTTTTAGCTTACGTTTGCACACCCCTAAATTCTGTTAAAGACAATCTGTCACCTCTTGTGAAGGAGTAAGTACAACCTCTGATAGCTCCTCACAGCCTCAAAATCAGTGGCATTTGCACTCAGACCTTCCTTTCTCTGAATTAATCAGTGTGAATTGCATCAGACGTTATTCATACTCCTTGGTGGAATATGTCCCCTCCATTCTAGTCACTCTTCTGAACACATTCTGGTTCAGGAGTTTTCCGTTTTCTTGTAATGTTCAGAGCTTAATATTTCCAGATAACATCTCACCAAATAGTAGTGAACGTGTTTTGTTTTGTTATCCACCAACCTTTGCTCCTTTTCTCTTTTCCATCCACCTTTTCTCTGCAGCTTTTTTCTTTCTTTTTAAACTTGTGTTGTAGGCAGATTAATGACTCTCTCCAAAGATGTCTACCTGCTGTTCCCCAGAACCTGTGGTTATGTCTCCTTACTTGTTAAAAAGAGACTTCTCAGGTGGGTTTCAGTTAAGGACCTGGAGATGGAGAGGTTGTCTGGACGGGGCGAGTTCAATCACAGTGATCTTCAAAGGTGGATGAGGGAAGCAGAAGAGGCGGTCAGGGGGATGTGATATGAGTGCTTATTTAATGTTCTTGACTTTGAAGATGGAGGAGGAGGGGCAGGAACCAGGCCCTGTGGGAGCCCTCCAGAAGCTGGAAAAGGCAACACATAAATTCTCCCCTAGAGCCTCCAGAAAGGAATGATGATCTGCTGACACCTTGAGTTTAGTCCGGTGACACCTGGTTAAACTTTTGACCTGTAGACTATAAGATAATAAATTTAGGTCTTCCTAAGCCACTGAGTTTATGGTAATTTGTTACATAGACAATGAATACTCATTGGGTGGAACATTGGTGTTTTTCCCTTTCTTTTCATAGGATTTGTCTCCTCATTTCCAGATGTTAAGAATGTGTTCAGTCATGTTTCCATGAGCCAGTTTGTTGCCAATGGGCATGAGATCCATTGACTCGTGAATTTGTTCAGTAACCATGTTGCCCATGCAGATATTGACCATATCAGGATCCTGGTAAAAGTTGAAAGATTTGACGTTTGGTAGTTTTCTTCCAATTAACAGCTGTGTATTAATGAGCATCATTTGTGACCCTACCCAACCGTATTGTCATTGAGCTACTCTTCATCTATCTCATCCATGGGACGATCACGCCAGATTTCTTCAATAACTTAAAAAAACAAAACAAAAGCATACTTAGAAAAACTGGCACATATACCTCCCTCACCATCTATCATTCTAGTAATTCTATGAAAAACTAATGAACAAAATAGGCTAAAGAGAACTTTGGAACACAAGTGAGATATTTTAAAAATCAAAACCTCAGTCTCGTCATTACAACGATGCTGCCTGATAATCCACATAGAAGGAAAAAGATAACATTGTCAAGAATTTACTGTTCTTCTACACCTTCTATTTCAGTGACTGAAGTGGATTTGTCTTTTTATGCTTTGCCTCTGTGTGGAAATGCAGGACTCCTACCATCCTTCAGGAGTTTGGAGAAACAACTCCATTTATTAGTGGCCATCAAGTAAACAATTAGTTACCTTTTAATAGTATAGTAAGGATAACCCTCAATTTTTCTTCTTCATTTTGGATGTGAAGGGCTTATAACCTCTCATAAGACATTTACACAAGCAGGAGCAATGAGATTTGCTCTTTTCACTGGATCATATTTTCTTCTGACGGAGAAAGCCTTGTATTTTCTTCTAGGCACATGGTTGAAATGGAATCCATATAATTTGTCTTAGCCACTGAAGGTACTAGCTATAAAGTTCTCTTCATAATAAATAGGTGAACTGCTTTCCCAAACCTGCTCCTCATTTAATTTAACTTAATGCAGAATATTCAAACTGGCTACATGATGCCAATTCATGTTGAAAAGGTTCTGAGTTTAGATTACCAGTCCTCAGAGTATTCCAGACCAAAGGGGTTTATGAGAAAAGATACATTCATCATTGAAACATCGGAATGAGTGGAAGAATTTAATTTTCGTTTTATTTTAATACTTAACATCTTCATACCTGCTGCTTAAAATCCACTAGAGAAAATCTCCTCGAGTCATATTTCCAAGATCCTGACATCAGAAAAAGCCATTCCCTTGAAGGTTGGGGGAAAAATTGTCTTGCTACTCTGCTGACTCAACAGTAAAGTTACAATGAGTACATCTCATGCAGCTGAGAAGCGGCCAATACTAAGGCATTTGACATTCGAACTGTTTAAATTACATGCATTTGCAAATTCAGGCAAACTCAATATAGCTTATGAAGGTCCTCTAATGTTTTAAAAGTTGGTACCTTCATTTGCTAACAACTGATTACCATGTGTTAAGTAGGAGAATACACTTGCAAACAATATCCTTGTCCTGCTATTGATTCTTCTTTAACTGTGCTTGTTCAGGTAGCAAAACCATTAGCTACTTCTTGATAGTTTTTATGATAGGACTTAGCACCTAGTATTGAGCAAGCACTGAAGAATGTATCTTCTGTTAAAAGGTTGATTTATTAGTTTATATGTAAAAGAACACTGGAGGTTATAAAGGTAACAAAGACCTTAAACATTATATTGATTTTTTTTCCCCCAGAGCTTTTTTCTTCTTGTTGTATTGCAGGGTAATAAAATTTCACTAGGCCCATTGGATCCATAAAATCTAAAGTACAACCACCAACTGATAGAAATGAAATTGTTTGACTGGAGCGATAAGCAAGGACTTGGCTTTGAACTCTGTGCATTATAAGTCGTTCTGCTGGCCCGTGAGGGTGAATCACAACCTGCTGTGCACTAAAGGACAAGCCTATATTTGCAGGAGCTCCCAGTTCAATAATCACTGACTTTACATGGCCATCGTGGCCTCAAAAAGAGCATCTTTAGTAATGGAAAATCAACACCATACCTTTTTAATAGAGCTTAGATTTTTTTTTTTTTCCCTTGTATGAAGTCAGTTGTGGATGAGTGATTTCAAATACAGAATAAAGAGAATAGAAAAATAAGAATTTCTGTTTGCAAATTTCAAGATCTATTATCTTTAGAATAGCAAACTTTTTTATTTTTTTTTAAGTGGGGAGCTGCAGGCTCTCCATCATATTCTGTGGCATCCTGTGCCATACTGGAATTTTCTGAACTTCTCTGCTGGGCAGTGACCTAAGTAAACCCTTGGCATGTGAACCATCAGTTCATGTTACCTTGGTCTCTCCCCAGCCCAGCCCTGCTCTATGTAGCCCCCACCACTGTGTTGGTTAAGGCCCTTACGGCTCCCCCATTACCAGTCGAGTATAATGGATGAACATCAAGATCTTTGTGACCCACACAGGCAAAATAAGGTTTCTAAGATTTTAGTAGCAAGAACTTGAGAACATTATGCAAGTCAGGGAATAGGTAGGCAAGGTCTACCTGAAAGCTGCCCCATTTCCATTCTTGTGAGCTGACACAGAAGGCATTAGAATAGGGAAACCCCTGCCAGTTAGAAAAATTCTAATTTGCCCCTAGATATCTGAGCTGGAGTCTCAGCAGCTGTGACTTAAAGGTACCTGTGAGTGCTTTCTCTGGGGAGACTGAGAGTGGACATAAACTCACAGTGATTAGCTCTTGGTCTGTTTTTGTCAAAAATGTCAGTTCTGAACCCACTGAGGCCTTGGAGCAAAGCCAGATTCTAGACTGGGAGCTTTCTTCCATAGCTGTACCTATCTTTCTCTCTTGATTTTTTTTTAATTGTTTAGAATTTAGTTTCAAGTTATCTGCATTTTTGTTGTCTCCCCCCCCCCCCACCCCTTTTTCAAACACCAAAGTGTATTAACCGGTCAATAACCAGAGACTCCAATGTTTTTCTGTTTTGTTTTAGGTATTTCATATTGCGTGTTAACTGTCTTATTAATGGCCACCATGGTTGAAAGCCAGCTGGTGAGGAGGCGCGTGGAAGAGTGATGAAGTTGCATTCATTAGGACCCTCTAGTGGTCTGAGAGCTGGGATGCGGGTTGTGCTGGTGCACACGGGCCGCTGGTAGAGGGCAGCCTGCTTTTGCTGTGAATTAATGTTGTACAGGTTTTCTTTTTCACATAATGCCTAAAGGCTTGTGTTCTATAATATTTGACAGTGTCCAATTTAATTTTGGAATGAAGATGTCCTACAGTCCCACATTTCTCCTAAAGCATAGATGTGTTTGTTTATATTGTAGGACGGTCATTCTTTTGCAGGTGAAGTGGGGACGGATCCATATAGAGCAGATCCGCTGTGGACATTCTCACTTTAGGCAAAGGTGGTGCTGATGGAGGGTTAGTTCAAGGGCCACATTCGGGTCAGCTCTTGAACCAGAAGGTCCCTAAAGCACCCGTGCTAGACATCACTCATTGATTACAGCTTCCTTTGTCAAACTGAAGAATGTCTCAGCACTGAGTTCTCAGTAGCCTCTGTCAGTTACTCATGGCTCTCTTGCTACTGGGAACCCAGCTCTCTTTCATCATTCTTACCTTAGAAGGTCATTTTAGGGTTACCCGGGTGGCTCAGTCAGTTAAGGGTCTTTCAGGTCACAATCTCAGAGTCCTGGTTCAAACCCTGATTGGGCTCCCTGCTCATCAGGGGGTCTGCTTTTCCCTCTCCCTCTGCCCTTTCTCTGCCTTTGCTCATGCTTGCTTACTCACACTCTCTCAAATAAATAAATAAAACCTTAAAAAAAAAAAGGTGGTCATTTTAATGGCCATTTGGCAGTGCTCTGTGTGTTGCCAGAAGAAATAACTATAGCTGTAAGGTGGCCCACAGGCTACATACCACACCCGCCAGCACAAACACATTATCCCAATGGAGAAAGTGGGGTAACAAATTGCCTTGCCACAAAATGTCTGTTTCCCTTGTGATTGAGTCAGTGCTAAACGAATCTTACCTCAGCCCATAGAAATGACCTAAATGATATAACAAAGCACAGCCTACCCCTGCCAGGAGGACCGCTGGAAATTTGATCAGCAAGCAAGTAGCACTAATATTCCTGACTGATGTCTAGCCATGTTTCTATTTCTGTATCTGTCTAGAGCTTTGCCTATTTAAGCCTTTGTTATTGTCGGTGATTCCAGGAAGGTGGGAACAGCCTTTCAATGGAGTAGAATTTAGCATCAAACCAATGAAAAGCATCCTAAGTGTTCCAGGGGCCATCAGATTTAAGACTCCAGGCTGCAGGGTAGAGCCTAGAATTCTTGTAGGGATGGCTGGATAATTTCAGAAATCCCACCACCTGATTTGCCCTTGTATTCTGTTCTTTCCTCATTTCAATGAGCTCCATCTTCCTGAAGGGGGAGAGGGAATGAACAGATCCTGACCCTCCTCCATGTGCATCTTCACAGTTCTTTCATCCAGTCCATACAATAACCCCAAGGCATGGGTATTGCTAGATCATTTTTCCAATGAGACTGCTAAGGCTTATGGGATTGAAGGCACTTACCCACAGTCTTTACACTATTGCTTAACTGTGTTAATGGCAGAGCCAACATTCAGAGTCAGGTTTGGAAAAAAATATGTTAAATAAAACATATTACTTTTCCCCTTTAAACAACGTATGCAGAAAAAAAAGTTCTTTACAAAGTTTTTCTTTGAAAATGTCATCAGAATCTTCTTTTGCTCTAATAATCTAGGTCTTCGTGGGTTCTGGTTTATGAAAGAAGACTCGACTTATTCCATGACTTTCTACTAAAGAGTAAATTTGAGAATGTTAAGGTAATTTTCCGGATGAGGCAACGAGACAAACTGTGCAAGTTTCTGGGGGAAACACCTAGATGATAACACACAGTGTTGCTATACAGAGGAATTTGATGTGAGATCATCCTGTTCACACCGGGCCATCCGTCAGCCCCCTCACCCCACCGGCCTTGTCACTCCCCTTCTTTGTATCTGACCAGTCTTAGGAAAGGTGAGCCCTCTGTGTGTGAAACCTATATAAAGACCTGAGTTGTCTTTTCCTAGACTCTCTAATCTGAAATGAGTTATATGGTCTGACTCATCCTACATGTTGGTGAGATAGTAGCCTTTGACCTTCAAGCCACACTAAGGGGCAGAGGATACTTGACTATAAATAAAACTCCATTTAAAGTATGACTCTTTTTTTTTTTTTTAAGAAATTGACAGAATCAAATCCCTGAGCTTGAATGGCATTGAGAAGCATTGTTAATTCTAAGATTTTTTTTTTTTCCCCTCTGTTCAAGTCACTCTTTGAGGAGTCATTTTCATTTGCCTGCCTGTTCAGGATTTTATGGCGTATAAGTGACAAACACTCCCTGTAACACATTGTGGGAGGGTCCCCGCTAACAGAGAGCTTAAGCTGAATGACATTGGATATGAAATGCAACCTTTTTCTGCCAGGCTGTGTGATATTTAACATGCCTTGACATATGCTCAACTACAAAATTTCAAAATAATTAGAAATCTCTTGGGAAGGTTACATGGGCTATGTATGTGGGTAAGAATTCTCCCATGATTAAAAGTCTAAAATGTTTTCCACAATTTCAAATCAATATTTTATCTGAACTAGACCATCATGGATTTGACACATTGAACCTTATTGTAGTCTTAAGTAATAGCTTTACACTTATGGGGAGTAATTTATGGTGGATATTTCTAATATATGCTGTCTATGAAAATTGACTTGTGAGTTTTAATAATGAAGATCTTGGTATTTTGAAATACCTAGAAGTAAAAGAATTAGTGCTGATGGGGAATGGAATCATAAAAGTGTGTACTTTTTTCTTCCCTAAGGAATGAATTCTAGGCACATTGCTATTTATTATTTTTCATATCCAAAAGAGACATTAGTAGCCCATTAATTTTTCTGGAGTGAATTATCTTCAGATCATCTATTAAAGTTTGAAGTCATGTTCAAAAGCACATGTGTTTTATTTCCTTTTCTAGACTGGGTATTTATTTTGCTAGAACTTATTGGTTATGTTCTCCTGACTTACACCTTATTGGAATCTGTACACCTATATCATTAACTCCAGGAGCCCCTAAAATAATAGCATACCTGTGGTCATGGAAAGAAAGAAGGAAAGGGAGAAAGAAAGCAAAATTATTTTAGTCCTTGCAACTCCACAAAAATTGCTCTTTCCAAAGCATCTATGAACTCTACCTTGCCCCACACCCTTGTCCTAGCTTCTCGACCTTCAGCAGCTCCAGAAAGAATTCCAGGGCCTTATCATGTTGGATCAGTCGAGACGAGCTAGTTTATCCAACAATGACAAAAATGTCAGTGGCTTAAAATGACAGAGTTACTTCAAAAGTTAAACATAGAATTACTGTATGACCCAGCAGTTTCACTTTTAAGGATTTGCCTAAAAGAATTGAGAACAGGCACTCAAATACATGTACACACATGTTCATAGCAGTGCTATTTGCAGTGGCCACAACACAAAGCCCATCAACAGATGAATGTTAAATAAATTGTGGTTAATGTTAAATAAATGTTTAATGTTAACGTTGAATAAATATTAAATAACATTTAAATTTAAACAACATTATCTAAATAAATTTATATAAATTTATGTTAAATTTATATAACTTTTTATATAATTTTTATACAAAGTTTTATATAATTTTATATTAAATTATATAATTATATAAATTAAATGTATATAAAAATTAAGCAACATTATTTAAATGAATTTAAATAATGTTACATAATGTTAATGTTAAATAAATTGCATTAGAATTTTATTGAGCCACTGAAAAGAAATAAGCTGATATATGCTACAATGTTTGTGAGCCTTGAAAACATGCTAAATGAAAGAAGTCAGGTATAGAAGACAATATATTCTATGATTCTGTTGCTAGGAAATACCCAGAGTAGGTAAAATCCTAGAATGCTGGGCAATGATGACCAGGTGTTGGGGACAGGGGACAACCGGGAATAACCTGTCAGTGGGGATGGCGTTTTTCTTTAGGCGTGAGAAAATGTTTTGGAACCAACTAGACGTGGCAGTTGTGATGTAGGCAGGCTGGGTCCAAGGACACAGACGGTTCCCTGCAGGACTAGCCAAGAGGATCGTTGGCTTCCTGTAGGAGAGAAATCCAACTTGAGCTGGGGAAGATCAGAACAGAGTTAAGTGAACGGCTTGAGTGACCGAGAATAGCAGAATGGCACCTCTAGAAGACTCAGAAAGGAAAGGCATGTCTTTGTGGCTTGGAGTTCAGGGTTTCTTTTGGAAAGGGGTCTAGGGGATGTGTGGCTTTAGGACCTCAGGGTAGGGTCTAGTCAGAGGTGAGTATCCGGTGAACAACAGGTGAGACTTTGCAGATCGCTGAAGATAAGAGTGTAGATGCCAGTGTCCGCTGAGGTTTGTTTGAAGGTAATGTTCTGGAATATGTTTGGGATCTGGCTCTTCTTAGATGTTATGAGTTGTTTGGGCCTAGGACAAAACTCAGAGAGCGATTAATTTTCTTGCTTCCCCCTTGGCTTCTTCAGAGGCAAGTGGGGGATCATGCATCAATGGAGCCTGGCAGAAAAACAGCAAACACACAACCATTCTAACGTGGAGTCTCTTCAGCTTTCTTATCTCAGCCGTACAGCACAATGAACGCCCCTGAATTGTCCACTTTAAAATGGTGAGGGGTGCCTGGGTGGCTCAGTGGGTTAAGCCTCTGCCTTCAGCTCAGGTCATGATCCCAGGATCCTGGGATCAAGCCCCACATCGGGTTCCCTGCTCAGCAGGGAGCCTTCTTCCCCCTCACTCTCTCTGCCTGCCTTTCTGCCTACTTGTGATCTCTCCCTGTCAAATAAATAAATAAATAGTCTTAAAAATAAAATAAAATGGTGAATTTTATGTTATGTGAATTTCACCTTAATTATAAACAACAACATCAACACTGTATTCATATCACATGCCCAGCCAGAGCCAGCTTGAGCTTCTATTCCACATACTGGTCAGTTTCAGCCTCAGAACATGGGTGGCGGGAGCAGCAAACCATTGCTGGTAAAATGCAGGATTCGTGAGGAAAGGGAATTTGTTCACTGCTGGATCCCCAGGAAACAGAACACAACACCAGGCACACTGAAATAGTGGCTATATGGTGAGTGAAGGACCAAAAAAAAAAAAAAAAAGAATAAAATAGTTTTACATGAAAATAATACAAAATAAAGATCTACTCAAAGAAAATTCTAAATGGTAAAAATCCCATTGTATTTGCTAACGTACTGTCTTTCCCTTAGTCCTGTCACATGTTTGTATTTGCCTTTTTAGGGACTTGAAATTCCAGTGTTTACATGGCACATTCATTCTTTTCTGGGATTTGAATCCTTTCCTTGTCTCTCCCTCTTCCAGATTTCATTAGTCATCTTCTGTGTGCCCCATCTTTCTTTGGGACCGCTGGCGTTCAGCCACACAGCAGGCCACATTTCCCTGCCTTACCTGTGGCTGGGATTTTGGAGAAACAAAAACAAAAACAAAAAAACACAACAATTACTGTTTCTAACCCAGAGAGTCGAGGGCAAAAGACTATGAACCTGCCAGCTTTATTGGACAGCTCAACAGCAGCTTTCCAAACATCCCCCACACTGGGCTCAGAGCATATGGAATCAGTTCTGCTTGTCCCGGTGAATTCGCCCTAGGGCTCATGCTTCCCCATCTTCCCAGATTCTGGGTGCTTTTGAGCTTGTCGAGATCCTTCCAGTGACGCAGAGATCCTGGCAGCTTTGCTTTCAATGAGCCTGCCCAAGGCAAGTGGGACCTGCATTTATCACTAAGCCTTGTTCCTGCCCGGATCTCCCAAAGTAGCCATTTCTCACTCCCCTACTCTAACTCCCTTGGATTCCCCCTCCTTTCAACATTGATACACAGTCTGAGTAGACTGGGATGTTTCTTCCCTGCCTGGGATTTATTTGCACTGCACTGTCTTTTCCCTTGAAAATAGCGGGGGTCCCTACTTCTGTTTTAGTTAGTCTTCTCAAGTCGTTTGTTCCTGCCAGAGGCCCACTTCCTCCTCCCTGGCAGGCTGGTACATGCAGACCCACTAGTACTGAACCCTTCCTGGGGGACGGATGTGTCTGCTGACTTGGCACTAATTCACTAAGAGCTGTAGATCTTAATGCCCCTGATCTGATTCTCCCTTACTTGTAAGAAAAATCCTTTTCTGCCTTTGTCTTCATGAAACAAGTTCCTTATTAAGCAGCAGAAGGTAACTTTGCTTTCTTTTAAAAAATATATATCTTTTAAGATAAATACTCTTTCTGAAAAAAAGAATATTCTCCTGAGTTTACATTTGTCAGTGTTTTATATAATAATAATAACATTTTTAGGTGCTTTTTATGTGTTGGAGAACGGGTTGCACATAATCAAATTTATAGTCTTAATAGCCCTTGGAGACAGGTACTGTGATTATCCTTATTTTACTGATGATGAAGTAGGCTCAGGGAGGTTAAGTAGTCTGCCCATGGTCACACTATCTATTAAGTGACAGAACTGCTTGCAGAGTTCAGACTGTTGACTTCAGGGACCAAGCCTAATGACTTCATTATACTGGCTTTCCTTACACATCACCAGTAAATGCTAAATTCAATTTAAGCCACTAAATTAACAAAAAGGCAAAAGTCTGATGTGAACAGAAGGATGTACATTTATTAGGTTATGTGATGGTAGCTCCGTATTTTGGGGTACAACAAACTAAGCCAACCCTCATGCCTTTTTAGTGGGCCCATGCTTCTAAGATAATTCTTTTGAAATTCAAGGACAGTTGGGGTGCCCAGGTGGCTCCATCCTTGGGGCGTCTGACTTCAGATGAGGTCCTAGGATCAGCCCTTCCTGCACCTCTATGTTGGGCTCCTAGCTCAGCAGGGAGCCTGCTTCTCCCTCTCTCTGCCCCTTTCCCATTTTTGCTCATGCTATCTCTCTCTCAAATAGATAAATAAAAAATATTTTCTTAAAAAAATTTAAGGACAACAAATTATATGCAGTTTTCTTCCCTTATCAAATTGATTCACTAAGTACTTTGCATGAGAAAGTGGCTAAAAAGAGGACTGTCCTGCCATCCACTCCTTTTGAATGACACTATCCAAAGAAGGGTCAAAAATAAATGGCAGGTTTCTTTCATCCTCTTTATCAGTCCTTACTCCAATAGAAAAGCTTCCAAACAAAGTGAGAGAAGACCATACATAAATTACCTGGAGATTGAAGCTCAAGGAACCCACCAGGGGCAGATAAGGATATTCTTGTTGATTCTCTAGAAAAGAACCACAGGCCTGTGATATAAGGACTCTGGGCTCTCAGGAGCCCACCTGTCTGGGCTTTCTTTTCCCTCTGCCTCCCTCTGGTTGCCTTTCCTTTGACTCTTGGCCAGTGATTTTGAAAGTACAATATTCATCTCTGTGTACAGTCAACTAAAATGGAAGAGCTTTTCACATTTTAAAATTCAGTGCAAGATATTGTCTGACTTTGTGGTTTCTAAGATTATACAGCATGCCAAAAATGTGGTTTTCTTGACAAATGAGTGCATTGATCTGGCATGAACAGGAATTAGTGTCACGGCAGAAATAACTTACTAGATGGTATGATTTGAAAGAAACCAAAGCATCATCTCACCACCTGTGAAAGTGACTGATACTCTGTTCCTTCAGTGGAAGTTTTGAAAGGTTTGGGTTTCCATAGCAGATAGCTGCATATTCCTAGGAAGACTAAGAGGGTAGGCCCTCATGAACTAAGTCCTTTCTTGTGGGGTGTGGGGAATGGGTAGCTTCTGAGAAGAGTAGCCTAGGGATAAGAGAATTCATGTGGAAAAGGTGACTGCAGGAAACGGGGGAGGGGGGAAAGGGAAAGCAAGAGGAAAGGCTCTCCAGACAACTCACAGGCTCCACAAACATGGCAGCATTTCCATTCCACTGAAAGCCTGCTTAAGACCTGGGTCTTTCCAAAAATGCCTTGGGAAAAAATTCTACCTAAACTTACTGTATTCAAGTGCCTGTCTTTCTTCTGGAACATTAATTCCAAATACTCCTAGGCTTCTAGTGTACTTATTATAATTTAGTCAATAAACTCAGCCCCTTAATTTCCTCTACGATACCCTGGAATGGATGGGGGTGGGGACAGGGATGGGGCTGGGGCAAGGGCGGGTGGCCTCTGCCATCATCCACTGCGCTGCATGTTTTGCCCCAGATGGAGGGAAGGAAAACTTGTTTCCAAGCTGACCGTTGGATTCACCGCATCTCTGTTAAGTACCTCACCATGTTATATTTGCAACTGGGAGGGTTTCCCTAGGAATTCTATTCTGTCAGGTAATAGATACAATAATGATCGGTGGCAGGCTATACCAGAGGATTGAGGGCTCCAGGAAATTAGTGTGAGGAAAGCAATTTGACATCCTTTCATCCTGTGATGAAAGCTAAATGTGATATCTAGGTGTAAACATCGAAAAAAATGGAAAGTCACACAGGGAGGGGGAGACCTGGTAGTGTGGCAGAAATCTCTATTCAGAGAGGGGGGGAAGACTTGAGCGGGTGTGGTGATTTAACAACACTATTTCTTTCCAAGATTAATGCATTCGTGGAACTTGTTGGCCTTATTCCTGGATCCTATCAATGGAGCAAGGACATTTACGCAAATGACTTCTGTAGCCTAATGGATATTGGGGCTGGAAACACTGGCTTTCTTCTGTTTGGAAAGACAGACAATGCCAGGGAGTTTAGGAAGTGCCATTTTGAGTTCCTTGATTTTTATTATCCATTGGTTTAGGACTGACTAAATAAGGATGAGAGACATGACTTTTACTCCTCTGTCCAGCGGATTTTATAAACTCAAAAGCAAATGTACAGGTATAGTCCAATAACTTCTCCCCTTAACCTTGACTGCAAAATACACTTTCACTGATCTCACCTCCTCTCCCTTCCCCGAGACACATAACATTAGTATCATCACTTCCCTCTATTATTTGTTAATTGTTTTACATATGTGTTTTGTTTTCTGGATGAAATGGCGTTTTTCTGAAGAGGGAATCTTGATCTCCACAATGCCTAGAAAAATAACATTAATAATAAATAGTATTAGCAGTATGCTTATCCAAAAAGGTAGGTGCTCTGTAGAGTACTTTCCCCTTTCAGTCTCAGTGGACTTAACATTATTGTTTTTTTCTCATTTGCAGATGTGGAAATGGGGCTTTAGTATACTGTCTTGAATTACATTAACTAAGGGTAGTTAGAGGGATTTGAACTCAATTTTGCCTGTCTGAAGGGCTGTCTTATACTTCTTCCTTAATAAAGATACGGTATTTATGATCCCATAGTGCTGTGGAATAAGCTTTCCCAAAACCTTGTGGTTTAAAACAACCAACATTTTGTGTCTATGTTCACAATTCCACATTTTGGACAGGGCTTGGCAGAGATAGCTCATTTTTTAAAATTTAAATTCAATTAACATATAGTATATTATTAGTTTCAGAGGTAGAAGTCAGTGATTCATCAGTCTTACATAACACCCAGTGCTCATTATATCATGTGCCGTCCTTAGTGTCCATCATCCAGTTACCTCATCCCCCCCACCCTCCCCTCCAGCAGCCCTCGGTTTGTTCCCCATGATTAAGACAGCTCATGGGGTGCCTGGGTAGCTCAGGCATTAAGTGTCTGCCTTCGGCTCAGGTCATGATCCTGGCATCCTGGGATCCAAGTCACTCATCAGGCTCCCTGCATGACGGGACGCCTGCTTACCCTTCTCCAACTCCTGCTTGTGTTCCATCTCTCACTGTCTCTCTCTGTGTCAAATAAGTAAATAAAATCTTAAAAAAAAAAAAAAAAAAAAAAAAAAAAAAAAAAAGGCCGCTCATTGGTGTAACAGCTGGGGCAGTTCTCCTGGGCCCTGAAATCATTTCCTTAGTGGCCTCACTTCCTTGGCTAGCAAGTTGGTCATGACTATTGGCTTACTTCTCAGCTGGGGCTCTTGGTTGGAGATCTCAGTGGTCCTCCATGTAACCTCTCTTCAGGGCTAAGCTGGGCTTCTCTCAGCACAAAGGCGGAAGATGCCATGTCTTTTTAAGGTTTAAGCTCCAGACTGGTCCAGCACTACTTGCAAAGCATTCTTTGGTTAAAGCAGGTCACAGTGCTGGTCAGATTCACATGAGGGGCCCCCCAAAGGGCATGGATCCTAGCAGGCATGTTTCACACCGGTGGTTCAAAGTTAATAGCCTACCATACAAAGGCAGCACATTTCTTGTTTTGTGTTACCCACCATCAAAGAATCCATGAAGTACATATTTTATTTCTATCTATTCACCACTGCAATTGAGACAGAAAAGATACAGCTTCTGCTTCTGCTGTATAGTAATACCTGATAGGCCAGAAGTTCAACCAGAAACCAAACCAAAACAAAAGCACTTAAACTGGCATGCAAAAATGGTGAGCATAAACACACTGGAAAATTGGGCACATTCATTCTGTGGGTATTCTTGAAAGCAACAATGACCAAAGGACACTCCATTGTAATTTCTGGGACAAGTGCCCCTTTATTTTGGGCACTTGAGTTTGCCTGCTTTGCACAGTTTAGGGAGATAGTCCCCAAGCAAGCACCTACCCTTGCCCCTCAGTGCACATGAAGGAGTAGGAATTGAATATGCTGGGATTAGGTGATATGTGGAGTAAGAGATGTGGGTGTCTAGGTTAACATGGGAGTTTGTTCCAAGAGCAACAGTCAAGAGTCATGTAACTTTTTATTACATGCAGGGTGTCCATTTAGGGAATGGATCCTCAGGTTTTGTTTCTAAAATAGATCACATATTTTCAGTGCTTATTGAAGGAACCAAGGGGAGTGGGTGAGAGGGTGTCATGGCAATCCTCGTTATTTATAGTTGGCGATATTGTTAGCGTTCACCCCACGGAGAACCAAATCACATCTAAGCCCATAATTTCCATATCTTTGGAAAGCTTTTAGCTCCTCACTGCCTGTTGGCATGGTAACATGACAAGAGTTATGATGTCAAAACCGTATGAACTCATGATTGATCTAAAATTATTTGGGAAACTTTCCCATTTCAAATTTCCATTGAGAGAGGGGGAATGAGAAGGCCACGTGGCAGCTTCATTCAAAAGAGAAAAAAAATGTCTTTTTTTTTTTCCCCCTAAATTGTCCTGAAATAAATTCTCTGTTTTCCTTTCCATGTAATGCTAAAAAGATTACTGTCCTTCTGATGGAGTTTTTTTTGGCATTTTTTTTTTCAAATTCAGATATTTTAATCTCTTTTCTTTTTTCTTTTTTTTTTACATTCTGATTGAAATCAGTGGTTGATGCTCGCATTCTCTTTAGGCTGCACATGAAAAGCTGGGAAGGCACGTCTTCTGGAATTTGCAGGTGTCTCCTAAAGTGAAGGTGACTTTGAGGAAATGTTGAGAGCTAGCAGAGAGGTCAGGGGAATACTAAGAGCTACTACGTTTTGAGTATTTGCTATCCATGGGTGATATAACCACTTCTGTGCAAAGGAATGAACTGAATGGTCACACAGATGAAGTAAGTTGCTTGAGGCTGGACAGTGACCACATGGCAGAAGAGATTTTTACGGGGAAAAATATCCATCTGAGCCTGTTTACAAGAGAAGTGGGATTTACTCAGGTGAAAATCAGTGGAGCTGTGTCACCTTCGGAAACTTATTTAACCTGGGTTTCTTTATTTTAGCCTCAGTTTAACAATCTGTAAAGCGGGGATAATAATGTAAACTTGCTGTGAAGATAAAATATGAGAACAGGAGCTAAACATAGAACCCAGTGCTTTCAGGAAGACGATCAAGAAATGCTGATGTCCCTGAAGAAGCAAACAGATTTACAGGGAATTCTCAGAGATTATAGAAAGAAGGATCAACAGATTCTTGTTTTAGGCACCATGTGCTTTGTGACTTCAGATATAGAACCTGAAGTAATATTGGACTGTGGCATCTCTGGTCCTGCTACCAAAATAATTTCTTATCTCTAACCAACTCTCAGTCTGACTGGTCTAAAATAAAATTCTTGATCTTCAACCTTCAACATTATTTCTCTGCACAATTCATAGCCAAATGACAGTTTGAAGTTGGAGGGCATTGTGATTTTTTTCTGCTTAATGTTATTAGATTCCTATTTATATTAGTTATATATATATATTTATAAAACATATATAATATTTATTATGTATAATATAGAATATGTTATTTTATATAAAATATATAAATAAAAGATAATATATACCATCTGTATATAATAAGATATATATTTTTTTTTGAGAGAGGGAGTGAGGGGGGAGAGGGAGAGGGAGGCAGAAAATATTAAGCAGGCTCTACACCTAGCACAGAGTCTAATGTGGGGCTCAATCTCACAACCCTGAGATCATGACCTGAGCCAAAATCAAGAGTCCGACACTTAACCGACTGAACCACCTAGGTGCCCCCACATATATTTTTCAGCAGACTTTAACTGAAAGCCTACCAAGTGTCAGACACTCAGCCAAAAGCTGAAAATAATGTCAGTCACTGAGGACCTTCTACTTTAGTGTGGAAGACGATAATAAAAAATACAAGGAGCAAACATTCAGAATGTTATATAGTAAAAATGCCAGGGAAGGGGCTGGGGCAGTGGTTTGGGGAGTCAAACTAAGCATAGAGGCATCAGGGCTGAGATTAAGATCAGCTCCAAAAGTCATCACTGGGGTAACTTTGTATGTGGATATCTGGAGGAAGGCACATCAGGCCAGGCAGAGGGAAAGCCCAATGTGTTCAGGAATAGCAAGTGAGCTTGGAGCAGAGTAAATGAGAAGGGTTGTAGGGGATGTCTTGTTTCCTATCCTTACACCACCGTCCATGACATAGAGAAAGAAATAAGTCAATAAATACGGTAATGAAGTGAGTTTGAGTTAGACCCTGACTTCGAACCAGCCCCGGTATCATTGCAGTGGAGTCTGGCCTCCAGCTTTTCTTCCTAATTAGAATCACTCTGAGCATTATGTCATCGTTCACTGTTAAGATGTATGAGAGGAAAACTTTGTAAGGCTTTTTCAGTTGTGAGCCTGTTTCCATGATGATTCTTACATAAAGGACCCCCATCTCTGGCGTTAAGGAAGCTATGTGCTTGTTGCTCCTGACTTACAAGAGGACCTCCAGGCCATCTGGACAAGGGATGGACTGTGACTGAATAGGGATTAAACCACAGACCTCTCCACCTTCGACTTCAGTTGCAGTTGTGTGCACAGAGCTTGGTGTCGCAGAGTCCCCTTCCTCATTGTTGAGATGTCAGTGGCTCTTGCCTTGCACTCAGGGGAGCTTGCTCCTGCCCCCCTCTGGCTGGGAGTGGAAGTGCCTCTTTTGGGACCGCTCATCCATGCCAAGTCCAGAAATTGCTTTGCCAGTGGATTGATGCTTTTCTTTATTTTTCTGTTATTTCTTCCACACATTGGTGATCTTTCAAGCATTTAGTAAGTGCTTTTGTATTGGGCAGGTTCAACATGGTTTGCATCTTAACTTCACATTGACCCTGAAAATTGTAGCATCCTCTGTTCATAGATAATACAATTCAGAGGTTTAGTAAATTCTTCCAAAAGGTGAGGTATATTTCTAAAGACCCAGCTATTCTTTCGCTGGGAGGAAGGTGTTCTCTTGGAGTTGGACAGTGTTTGGATGGTTCATCCCACCCTTGTAGAAAACAAGGATAGCACAGAGAAGAGCCACACTGGCTCCCTTGAGGGACGAGGGACAGCCTTATCATTCTGTGGTGCATTTAGTACATGGTCCCTGCCTCTCTTGTACTATGACCAGCTGTTTCTTAAATATGAGACTTTTTCACATAATTACAAACTGAGGGGCGCCTGGGTGGCTCAGTCGGTTAAGCATCTGCCTTTGACTCAAGTCACGATCCCAGGGTCCTGGGATGGAGCCCTGCATCAGACTTCTAGCTCAGCAGGGAGCCTGCTTCTCCCTCTCCCTGCTACGCTGCCTGCTTTGTGCGCTCACTCACTCTCTCTCTCTCTCTTTGTAAATAAATTTTTAAAAATTCTTTTAAAAAATAATAATTATACACTGAATCCTATGTTGGTCTACTGTAGAGCTGCCAGTTTTTCTGTCTGCTTTGTGGTTTTTGGCTTTCTAACAAACACAGCAGAGCAGTTGGCACTTAAATGCTCCAGATGCATTTAAAGCAATATTTCACAAAATTTTATTACTAGAAGCCTCTTATTAAATAATTGGAAATAGCTTCTCCCTAATTTATTTGACCTATAAATGCATGAATGATGTGCATGCATTCACACACACAAACTCTACTCCTCACTTTTCTTTGCTACGATAGATGGACTTATCATCTAGACGTAGGGATGATTTTGTGCCCCAAAGGACATTAGGCAAAATTTGGAAGCAGTTTTGGTGTTCAGAACAGAAGGGGGTGGAGTACTCCAAGCATCCAATGGGTAAAAACCAGGAATGGTGCTTAACATCCTACAATGAATAGGGCAGCTCCACAAGGATTGTTAAGCCCAAATGTCAAGAGTACCACCTAGCTGTCTCTATTTTTAACATTGCCATATTTATTAGAAGCTTGGATTTGGAACCAGCCTATGCTTAGAGAACATATTTTTGTTCTAATATCAAAAAAATTTTTTTGACTATGTACCTTTGCGGGGGGGAATGAAAGTTTTTCTCTATTGAAAAACCTAAAATCTAACCCAACTTTGAAAATATTACAATTATTTGTTTTTTCTAGACTCTTTTTTCTTTTTAATTTTCTGCACTTCTCGATTCAGCAAGCTTTGCTACTCTGTGATGTACAAAATGAGCTTGCCAGAGGGAATTGTGTCCTTCCCCGTCTTGGTTCAATTCATCTTCAGGTCTTGATTGAGTACCCATTGGGCATTGAGCCTTCAGTGAGTACAGAGGGGAGTAGGGGTTCATGCAGGGAGTCCCCAACTGGAATAATAGTGTAAGGCAGCAAAGGGTGATTCAGGCCCCAAATTTAGGGATGCAAAATTCCCTTTGATTCCTTGTTCCGTTTGAACAGGTCTTCACTGAAGTTGAGGGGTAAAGTTTATACCATTGGGACTCCTTTTTTTTTTCCCCCCTTCTGAAAGAGGTTTGGTCTTATTGCAGGGAATTCATTTGTCTTCATTTCTTAATGATGCTGCTAAGGTAGCCAGACCATACATTTTGGACATGCATTTATACTGCATAGATTTCTTGAGTGAAGTTTGGACGAAGAAGCCCCGCAACAACTATTCATCAGGATATCCCTTGCTAGTAGATACCTGTGACGTTTCCCATTTCCTTTGTAGGGGACTTGTTCCCCATCAGTGATGTGAACCTATTCCCATCTCTGAAAGTCAGAAGTTCGCATCTGACAAGTGTTCGGAGGACTGAATTGTTCTCTGACAGTGGATCACATACAGTGGTATCTATAATCAGGGGACACTGCCCCACCTCCCCACCAGTAGTTCTGAAGCACAAGCATCTAAAATCTTTCTAAATAAGTGCCTTTATCCTGTGGCCTACCCACAACAGGCAGTTTGATACGGGTCTAGTAACACTGAAGCAAGATGTTATGGAAGATAAGAGTTAGTTTTAGCATTTGCTTCTGGGTCTTGCCTGCCTAGTTGATCACAAGTTCTGGGCGAGCCAGCAGCTACTGTTGAACAGTTAGAGACATGCCTCTCAGTTTTTTCCTAAAGAAAAGTACCAGCAATTTTGGTGCCACTCATTGATTTTTTTTTTCCATGTTGCCTCATAAGCTTCTACTAACAATAAAAGCTAACATTTTTGAGCAATGCCAGGCACCACGGTAAATTGTTTGGCTGTTACCTCAATTAATATTCCCCAGTAGGAATAGTCGTAATTATGCTCATTTGACACACGAAGAAACTGAGACTCAAAGAAGTTAAATAAATTGTTCAAGGTCAAGGATTTTGTAAGTGGCAGAGCTCATCAGTCTGAACCCAGGGAGTCTATCTTTAGATTCTTGTTGCTTACCGATTATTCTATAATTCATCCCTGAGGAATATGCCTTGGATGAAAGCAGTATATCAAAACAAAACAAGACTTTGATGAAGTGGATATATAGGATATAGGATTTTACATCACCATTGTGGTGTCCTAATATAGGATTGAACACTTTCTGATCAGTTGCCTGCTTTGCAGCAACTCCTATGCCAGTGCAAATTAGTTACAGTCAAACTTAACACCTGAACTCTTAAGCTTCTTATTCCCTGGAAAAGCAGACTTTTATAATTGGAAGGGGTCTTTGAAATAATTTAATGTTATTTAATTTATTTTCAACTAGTTAGTTACAAGAAGCATTTGAAGTGGTTTATAATGAAACTAAAGTCTGACAAGGCAAAAAGGCAGTGAGAAAGCCCAGGAAAGGGAAAACAGGTATTTGAGGAAAGCTAAGGGAAAGCCAGAGATACCATGCTCTAAGGTCCTGCACACGTCTAAGTTCTAGACCACATATTTAAGGATCAGTCACTAGCAACTGATGCCGAGTAGGGAGCTTGGCCAGATGCTGGCCAACGATACAAAATTCCCTTTGATTCCTTGTTCCATTTGAACAGGTCTTCACTGAAGTTGAGGGGTAAAGTTTATACCATTGGGACTCGTTAGATCCTCAGTAGGAACTAAATTTGGAAATTGCAAAAACTTAACCCGAGCCTTCTTTACTCATCTGCAGCTAGAGCTATTATGTGTAATGACCTCTAAGTTCTTCTCCAGGTCTGCATGTCTAAGACGTATGCCTTATTCAAACTTATTGTACACCTTCCAGTTTCTCAAAGGGAAATTTCCTGTCTTTTCTTAGATTTGGACTTCCTATTTTGTCTTCTTAACCCCTTGACATTTTATTTTGTTTTTTTTTTAAAGATTTTATTTATTTATTTGACTGGCAGAGATCACAAGTAGGCAGAGAGGCAGGCAGAGAGAGAGGAAGGGAAGCAGGCTCCCAGCCGAGCACAGAGCCCGATGCAGGGCTCCATCCCAGGACACTGGGATCATGACCTGAGCCGAAGGCAGAAGCTTTAACCCACTGAGCCACCCAGGTGCTCTAACCCCTTGACATTTTAGACCCCATAAGTCTTGTTGCTTTATGAATAAGCAAACTCTCTGTTGATGGCCATTCAGCTCAATAAAGAATCATTTTATTAAAAAATGCAATGAACTGTTTTTCATGGACTAAGATAAAATCCTAGGATTCATTCATTATACAAACTGATTATCTATCAGAAAGCAGGATTCACTTTGGATAAGCTAGCTAGCCGATCTAGTGAAATAAGTCAAGCAGAGAAAGACAACTATCATATGATCTCCCTGATATGAGGAAGTGGTGATGCAACATGGGGGCTTAAGTGGGTAGGAGAAGAATCAATGAAACAAGATGGGATTGGGAGGGAGACAAACCATAAGTGACTCTTAATCTCACAAAACAAACTGAGGGTTGCTGGGGGGAGGGGGGTTGGGAGAAGGGGGTGGGATTATGGACATTGGGGAGGGTATGTGCTTGGGTGAGTGCTGTGAAGTGTGTAAACCTGGTGATTCACAGACCTGTACCCCTGGGGATAAAAATATATGTTTATAAAAAATAAAAAATTAAAAAAAAAAAAAGAAAGCAGGATTCAAGTGTCTCAAATAGAATAAAGTAATAAATCGGACATCTTTATTCAGTTTACTCAAACGTTTTATCTGTAACTTTTGGAACTTTAGATACCCTTCAAAGGCAGATCCCTTATCCAAGAAAATTAACAAACTATGAATGTGCAGAGCAGTTGGAAAGGCTAGGAGATCTGTGCTGTGGTCATAAACAGCCAAAATCTGAATGAATTAATAAAAGCTTTCTGTAGATCCTAGAGACCCTCTGGGTAGCTGTTTACCAGACTGATTCTTTATGGTTACTCTGTCATCTGCAAGTTAGGTCCCCCACATTCCCCTTGCAGGAAACAAGGCCTTGTAGAATCACATAGGGACGATGTACTGCCTTGATACTGAAAGGACATCAGCATTGTTTTTACTCCTATCTCATTGACCAGAACTGGTCATGTGGCTTCATCTATTTTATTTTTTGAATGCCCAGAAAAGAAAAGGAGGAGAATATGATACTTATAGGAATCAGCAATGTATGCCCTGTTGATCAAAGTATTTTTAGCTCCGAAACCTTCTTAATAGTGCAAATTAGACTTCCAGTGACTCATTCTCTCTGAAATTATAGGGGTTATTACTGAGATTCCTGATTATTTTTATCAATTGTGTGTAATTAAACTTTTAAAACTTATTTATAAGGTTTGTATTTATATTTATAAATACCACTATAATTATGCAGATGACCCTTAAAGTTATTTTTAACTTATTTTTGGTATAATATAATGTTAAGAGCAGACGGGTAGTCTAAATTTGTTTTATATGCATCATATATATGTTTTGAAAATTTCTATAAATTTAAATTTTTCACACTCTTTTGGGAAAAAAATAAGCAATTAGAAATTAACTTAGAAATAAAGCCCGCATAATCCTCATCTTGTAGCAATGCTTTGGTAAATAAGTAACTGAGAGCCTTAAGTTGCAATAGAACTCATTTTCCATTTTGCTCATTTTTTACAAACCAACAAGGAATCAATCTTTTTCCTTTCCTAACCATCGAACACTCTGTGCCGTATTCCTCACTATATTCTGAATGGGCTCGCTTGTTTTCGCTAGTCTGCCCACGGTATTAGAATTTGTAGTTGATGTGCCTCATTTATCAGCCAAGTATGGAGAGATTCTGAAAGATGTTTTGTCATTTTCCACTGTCAAAATGATGCATTCATTTATGTCCTGGCTTCTTTCAAAGAGCTAGAGTTGCACTTATTTTGCAGGGTAAAGCATGAGTATAAATGATACAAAACTAAGTAAACAGAGAAAAAAAAAAAAAAGCAGAGCTCAGAAAACCAAATGTCAGGGGGCTTCATTTTCAAGTGTATGTTTTAGAGTGAGAGGAGCTCAAATAAAATGTCCACGGCTATTTTTTTTTAGGCGGGATCTTACCTGCTTGCATTCTATTACACCATGTACTGTAATTCTAGCAGACAGAGATAAAGAAGTGACTTCCTTTATTCTTCATTGACCCATTCAGGCCCTATCCATAAGAGGGCAGAATGCCAGGGTTCTTGTCTCATGGAGTCAGAATCTCGTGGACACAAGAAGGTGAAGTGAAGTGAAAGTTGATTTAGTGAAGATGAGAGCAGAAAGGAAAGGAAGAATTCTCTAGAGCAAGAAGAGTCCTGAATGGGTCATCTCTGAGGGCTTTTAGAATGATCTTTTATTGAAAACTGGACCAGGGAGCTTGTCTTGAGATTCTTATGCCATCTTGGCTTGAGCAAGGACAGTTGATAAAACCCTTAATGACTGACTTCTCTGAGGTTTGGTTATTTTCTGTGATCACACTGTAGCCACCAAAGAAAAATACTTCCTAACACCTGATCCATTCCCCTATCTCTTGCTTACTTTGGCTTAGAGCTTTTGTCAGCCAGGAAGAGTTCCAGAGCCTCATCAGGGGCTCCCTACCTTTCCCTACCTATATCTTAACCCTTTCCTTACTCAATGGTACAAGTAAATTCAGGCAGAGCTTCAATACTGGAAACCTCTAAGTTAATATAGGAAAATTATTTGATCTTTCTTTTTCCCCACTTTGGGTTCTATGGATGTAGTTTTTAGCTGTTTTATTTGTTTGCTTGTCATGAATGTAGGAAAGCCCAGGGGTTTGGTACCTGTAACTTGCTACCATAATCTGCTTATTAAAAAACCTCCAATTCTGACAGTTATCACAGAAGACAATGGGAGAACAGAAACACATTGCAATATCTGTTTGTGAGTAAAATCATTCTCACAGGCCCTAGAATCACTGGCTATTATCATTTAAAGCAATTTTATTAAGCAAAAGTTTACTATTTTTATTTTTCAAAAGTTTTTAAAAGATTTTATATATTAGAGAAAGAGCGTGTGTGCACACAAGCAGGGGGAGGGACAGGCAGAGGAAGAAACAGGCTCCTCTCAGAGCAGGGAACCAGATGTGGGGCTCCATACCAGGACCCTGGGATCATGACCTGAGCTGAAAGCAGATGCTTAACTGACTGAGCTACCCAGGTGCCCCGTGTTTACTCTTAAAAAAAAAGAAAAAATAATAATAATAATAAATCTGTCCTTGCTCATTATTTAGTTTATAATATTTAAGATTCACGTTTATGAGTATAAACATCTAGGATTCTCTCAGTGGTATCTTATTAATGAATAGTTTTGTAGTTCTTAGGAGCGGGAGAGAAGTCAAGAACTACCTATGTCGTCATCACTCTGAGCATAAACATACCACCCCTACATGTCTTTCTCAAGAAACAGTGTAAGGGGAAAATTCCAGATAAACTTCGATTGAAGTCTAAATCCATCACTCCGAATTACTTTCTGATTTAAATTATTTAACTTTGAGCTTCTCTTTCTTCATTTGGAAAAATAAGGACAGTAAGAACCTCGAGAGTATATTGTAAGGATTAAATATAAAAACACTTAGCAAAGTTTTTAGCTCAGGATAGATTTTTCAGTGAATGTTATTCTTTTTTTCTTTACTTCCCACTAGCATAGATTTCCTTACACAGTGTAAAATATGCTTTGAATAGCATCTCTGCTCTGTGCCAGTGGTGCCCCCTGGAGCCTTCTGACAGTATTTTGGTCTGTCATTATCTTTCCTCTTTGGGAGAGTTTGCCACCATCTTCCTACCCCCTGCCCCATTTTTATGCATTTCATAGACATGTAGTTCATCAAGTCAAATTGTACTCTTTTTCGTTGATATCTGCATAAGCCCTTTTAAAAAAATTTTTTATTTGAGAGGGAGGGAGCTCCAGCAAGGGAGAGGAGCAGAGGGACAGGGACAAGCAGACTCCCCACTGAACGCAGAGACAGAGAGGTTCTAGATCTCATGACCCTAAGATCATGACCTGAACCAAAATAAGAAGTTGGGCCACCCAGGCCCCTTATGCATAAGCTTTCTGTTTTTTTTTTTTTTTTTTAACTTAATTTCCTCTGCCTCTCTTCCTTCTTGACCATAATTACTACATTTATAAGGAACCAAATTACTATTGATCAATAAATATTGAGAATTGTTCTTAACCTGTATCTGTCTATAAAATAATGGATGGCTATTGGTTTTAGAATTAAAGAGTAAAAGAATATTAGAAATTATATTATCTTTTCGATACTCTGATACTCATAGGGGAGGCCTAATAGGCCTTGATAATGGGAAGGATTTAGATATTCAAAAATCTCTTGGAAATGTGTCCTAACCCTTGGAAGAGGAATCAGTAAGGCCCAGAGGCAAGAACTAGCTCAGAGTCCTTAAAGAACAGCAAGGAAGCTGGTGCGTCTAAGATCTGATGAACAAAGAGGGAGGTAGGAGCTATAACTGATGAGAATCTCAAAGTGAATCCCCTGACTCTGTTTTAAGCTTAAACTTCCTGTTTTTAAGAGAAAATTTTAAATGATTACATAATTTTAATTGCCTTTGATTCGCTTAATTATTAGTAATGCAAAGCCATTTCTTCCTCTTTTTTCCATTTTATTTTTCTTTGGGTTTACATAAGCTTTTGAAGGGCTAGCCTGGGAACTAATCCACATTTATACCATGTTTCTGAGAGAAAATAACTCAAATTGTAGAGAAAATTTTGGACCATGGTTCCTTTTAAGATGGGGACAGTCTGCATTCGAGTGTCCTAAAACAGGTCCTCATCTTATGAGAAAATGTCATTACTCCAGACTCTTGATTTTCACTTCAGCTGTATTGAAGATTACATTTGCCCAATTAAGAAGACTTGCTACAAAATTCCCCATAACAGATTTAGAGTTGGCACGTGCAATTCAGTTATGGTGTGCAGAAACTTTAACACGTTAATGCTGGTGGATTTTGTCAATTACCATAGAATTTTTCTGTGTTCACTAAAGTGGGACTGGCAGGGATCCTCTGTTTGGAAGCCGTCCTCAGAAGGGTGCCCACGGAAGGCTGGTTTGTTGTTTTCTCTGTCTCGTCATTTTGCAGGTTAGTTTTTTCCGAGAAGACTTAGTCATTGATGGGGGCATTGATCCAAGTCTTTATTCCATCTCACTTCAATATTAAAAGGAAAAAAAGAGCTGCCGGTGCTCATTTATCATGCTGGTCCCTGTTCTACCTTAATCAAACTTTGGTTGTCCACAGTTTGCTTAACAAACTATTCTTTCCATCTCCTACACACTGTCCAGCTTACAAGTTATCTTTGTGCTGATCTGTATTTTATTTAAGAAACACTTTTGTCAACCCATGCTTTAAGAAATGCATCCGGTTTGAGAATGTTGCCTTAGTTTGTAGAACTTGAGAGTGGAGTGTGACTACGAGTCAGTGTCCTGAGAGGAGAGGGACCCTGTTCAGATGAGGTGCTCTAGAGAGTTAGACTCACAAAGGCATCTATCAGAAATAAAAATGTCCTGACTGGTTCCTCTGCCTCCTGTTTCCTTTTCCTCCACTATATCCTCTGACCAGTGGTACTGTGAGCTGTGTAATATATGCACAGTGTCAGACATAACCCCCACCTTTCTAAATATTACGGGGTCTCCGCTGCTTACAACAGCGATGAGCGAACAGAGCAAATCCAGCTGTCTGGTTTTGTCAGTAAAGTTTTAATGGATCACAGCCGTGCCCATTCATTTACACATGGTCAGTGCTGCTTTTGCCTTACAAGGGCAGAGTGGAGTGGCTGAAGTAGAGATTGTGTCTGGCTAAAAATATTTATTATGAGGCTGTGTCCTAAAACAGTTTGCCTACCCTTAGCCTGAATGATCAAGTTCAAACCCTCAAGCATAGCACTTCCCAGGTTGCCTGCAGCCGGCTACTCTGGCTTATGCTTACTCAGAGCCACTGTGGAAACTCATTGTTGCTAAAGCATGCTGCTCCTCTGCCTTCACTGTTCAGAATTCTTTTACCTACACTCGCTCAGGCCCAGGGGCTCTGAGCTAACCTCCTTCACACTGACACCTCACCTTTTTGCCTTCTAGTTGGTTTCTGTCACACTTTTCAGCATTGCTCAGGATACCTTCTCCCATCATCATTAGCCCCCTTCTGTGTGTGAACCCTCCTGGGAGGTCAGAGTAGAACCCTCCCTAGTGTCTCCTATGCTTTTCCCAGAGCCTAGTCTGGAACAAAGTGCACTGTAGGTGCTCAGTAAGGAGGCATTTATTTGATGGTAGGGAAGTGAAGTGGCCATCCTGTGTATAAGCTGAACAAAGGACATGTGGGGGGTAAAGCAAGTGCTGTCTCATTGTCACATTAATCAATGGATTAATGTTGCTCGTTAAGCAAGCTAATCTACTGTGTATGTTAACTTCAGTGGAGTCAGTCAACACCAGAAACAGAAGCAGCAAGCAGCAGGCTCAACAGCAGGAAGGTCTGAGCCTCATCTTTCCTGGTCTTGAGGGTGCCGACAGCCGGCATCCAGCTTCCTAGGCATTTCCGGGAAGACCCAGAACTAAGCAAGTGGGAGCTACTGCTACGTTGCACAGCTGGATGGGTGCAGACAGATGCATGGGTTCTGGCTCTCCACTGGAAAGCCAATGTCTGCCCTTATTCTCTCCTGGGCATCGGTTTCCCATACCCCAGGAGAAAGTAGAAATAGACATTTGCTTCCTGACTATGCCTGTCCCCTAGCCCAACCTCTGTTTTCGCATGTGTCTATGGATATACGTAGGGTGGATGGGTCTTCTTTGAAGGATACACTTTGACTCCACTGACATAAAACCTTTTGGCAAAATTTGAACACTTAATTTTAATTTGCCACAGCACGTGTTAATAAAAACTGCCGAGCCCTTTATATTTTCAGCCAGCGCTGTTGCCAGCTCAGACACTGTTGCTATGAAGATTCCCTCAATGAGCTCACAACCGAAAGGTGGAGATATCATTGCCGTGGCTTCTTCCTTGGAGAACAGAGATTCTTCAGTGCTTGCTGTACATCCTCGTAGCCTACCTTGTAGGTGCAGGGTTTCCTCTGTACTTTATAACCACCGCTTGCTACCCACCTTGGCTCTGAACCCTTGACCCCCGCACCTACCTGCAGCTTTCTGTGGGACATATGGAGTGCTTTGACTTTGGCCTAGTACAAGGTTAGAGGTGGGACCTCTGGTGTGAATTTCCGAGGTTGTGATGGGATCAATAAAGAACCCATTGCATATCATTATAGAATCTATTTTTCCATCCCTCTGTCCTTATATGTGCCCCCAAGTCACATGCCAGCTGGGTTTGGGATGGAGGGGCAAACTCACTGCTTACCCTTGGAAACCCACCGCTCTCTTCTCCTCCATCTGTGCCTAGTGAGATGCCTACTTACCAGACATGTGTAATCCTGCCCCACACTTCTTCCCCCAAGATGTTTTTGGGAATGTTTGAGAGAGGAAGAAGATAAAGAAGAATTAAAGGAAAAAGAAGTTAGATGAATGAGGTGGAGACTCAACCTCCCATCTCTGCATGGAAAGTAACCGAAACTGTTCCTCAAAGAAGCTGTCTTCAGGGCTTCGGTCTGTGTAGTGTCTTTAAGGATTTATTTAATTTAAAATTGTAACAGATACTCTGGTCTGCCCTGAATTCATAAGGATGAGTGCATCTAACATGAAAACACAAGATCAGATTTTGCTGAGTCAGGTAGAAGTTGTTAGGGGCAAGAAGGGGCCTGTGGGCACTTGCCCTGACTGTCAGCCCCAGGATCAGAGTGCTATGTGGCATTTCGTGCCTCACAGAAACCATGTCTTTCTCCACTGTAAGCTGTTCCTCTTCCAGAACTCAAGATCATGTTTCCGCAAGAAAATCAAGCCACTGGCCCCTGTTCCCAGTCTGGGTGTGAACGACGGTGTCCTTCACCCTTGTTCTCAGTGTGAGCAGTGTGTCAATGTGGTAAATTTCCCTGAAACCCACAAGTTTCACACATGAGAATCACACTTCCTGCTTTTATTCAAATCTCCAGTTGTCCCAGGCTTGTTCACAGTCTTAATTTTCTGTCACTTCACTGAAGCAGCTTGATGTGATAGAAGAACAGTGTGAAGGTTTTGAAATCTGGCAGAACTGGGCTCAAGTTAACAAGCTCTGTGATCCTGGGCAAGTCACTTAATCTTCTGGAGTCTTTTTCTTCTGTAGAAGGAAAAGTAATTAATTCCTAAAATGGCTGTGAAGAATTAAAAAAACAAACAAACAACCAAACAAAAAAAACCTTTGGCCTGAGGATTAAAAATAACCCTTCATACACAGCACAACCTCAATAAATGGAGGCTGCAAATTGCGAGAATGTAGTCTCACTAACTGCCCTCATTTAGAGTCATTAATGATACGAACAAAACAAAACAAAACTTTATGTCCTTCTCTACCCGTGACAGTAGAGATGGTTGAGATGCTTTTTACAATATTCATTCTTTTTAACATTTTTGAAAAATAATACTTCTACCACAACCACATTAAAACGGAGAAAGTAGTAGGTACCTACTTGAAAACACTTGGGCGTGAGTGGTGGTAAGTGGAAAATGTAGAGCATACAATGATGCCAGTCAATCTTCAGTTTTTTGTTTTTTGTTTTTTTTAAGATTTTATTTATTTACTAAAGAGAGAGAGAGCATGAACAAGCAAGGGCAGAGGGAGTGGGAGAAGCAGGCTCTCCGCTGAGTAGGAACCCAATGCAGGACTTGATCCTAGGACCCTGGGATCATGACCTGAGCCAAAGGCAGATGCTAACCTACTGAGTCACTCAAACACCCCTCTTCAGTCATTTTTAAAATTAGATTCAGAGTCAACAAATAGCTTCTGTGTACCTAAAACACATCATATTCTATTAGAGCATATAGGTTTCCCATCCAGTTCTCAAAAGAACCCCATGTGGTTTGAAGAATGTCAAGGAAGGTTTTCTGAGTTGGGCTGATCACTTTCTGACCTCTGAGGGTTAATAAAAGGGCAGACTTAGTTTTCATTTCCCTCAGCTTGTGCCTACATCACCCAGGGAACTGGCCCATGGGCAGGTCACAAGGAACATTCCATTTTGTGAAGGTTGAGAGCACGGGCTGTGGCATCGGACTGTCTGGGTTCTGATCCAGCTGCTCCATACTCTAGCTGCATGGCTGTGGAAGGTTATTTGAACACTTGATGCATCTGTTCCCTTATTTGTAAAATAGGGTAAATTTTGGTACTTACATCATAGGATATAGGCAAGAGCATAGATAGTGCTGACATCATCAACATCATGGCCTCCCAGAAGCCACTGGGAAGTGTCTTTTTAATATAAAGCATTTGACTTTTAAGCTGTACATACCCAGAGGCAGATCATTAAGTGGCAGCATCAGGGGAAAAAATGGTAAGTTTAGTTTTCTTTGTGTTACTATTCTATATGAATTATACACATGAGTGTGTATGTGTGTGTGTGTTAGCTCTCTATTTAGTGAGCCATACTATATGTTAGACGCTATGCCAAGAACCAGGTATCTGTATTTTTATTAAGCCTAAAATAGGGGTGCCTGGGTGGCCCAGTTGGTAGTGCATCTGACTTGATTTTGGCTCAGGTCATGATCTGAGGGTGATGAGATCAAGCGTCCCTATGGGCTGTGCTCAGAGGGAGTCTGCTTGATTTCTCTCTCTCTCCCTCTGCCCCTCTCCCACCCAATAAATAAATAAATCTTTAAAAAATAAGTGAATAAACCTGAAATAAGTCTGTGATAATTTTGAGTACGTTCAATAATACCTCATTTTACAAATGAGGACACTAAGGCTCATTGAGTAAAGTAACTTTCCCACTGTGGCCGGGATTGGGATTGTAGGGTTCATGCATTGAGGGAGTTCCCTTTTTAAGATACAAGAAATTGGGCTTCTTGTCTCTGTGACTCTAAGGAATGAAAAATCAGTTCCTGAGCCTAGGCCTAGGATAAAGTGATAGGTTCAGTGAAGGAGGTTTCTTTGTAAAAAATGTTCATATCTGAGGCCTGTGAATCAGATGAGAAAATAAAACCTTAAATACACATTTCAGGAAAAATGTTATTGTAAGGTGTATTGTGTTGAATGTTCAAGTTCTTGAACTGTGTAACTCTTACTGAGGATTTAGTTAAAGGAATATTTTTGCCCGTAACTACAGATCATTGTTGGCTAATGTTTAATGGAGGACATTTTCCCAGCATATTGAATAACCATGATACTTTAAGAAATGTATTATTACTTTGGGCCAGAGAAGGTAATCCTCTAGATGTGATTGTGATACCTAGAAGTAAAAGTATGCACTGATGAGGAAGGATTCCTCAAGGAAACCCTTGAAAACTGAGGATTTTGTAGTTCAAAACATAAAAAACAAAATATGAATGCTTCAAAGAAAATAATAATGTCGGGTTTATTCCCAATGCATGTTTATAGTCTCTTAGCCTGCTCTTGGCTTTGAGATGGAAGTACTGCTCTCTCTTCCATGGAAAGCACTTCAGAACTGGAGTGTTAGTGACTGAAATGTGCCTGCATTGGAGAGCCTTTGAATGATTAACCCCTCTGGGCCTGGTTTCTCCTCATGTATTTCTTTGTTCCTCTGTTTTCTGTGGAAACTGGAGTCAAAGTAGAGTTCTGTCCTAGACTCCAAGGGTATGTGGGAGTTGTGTCAGTGACAGCATGGCACTGTACTAGATCTCTTGGTAATTCTGCAGCTAAGGAAATGGGATGGAGGCAGAGACCTATCTGTCTTTCTCAAAATGTTAATGAAAGCAAGGAAATTTCCAGACTTTGTTTTCCAGTTTGTATCCCCAGCCTCTGACACTGACTTGAACTTAAATGTTAAACTTATGATATAGAGCCCCTGAGAATAAGATCCTACTAGGTGTGGGCAGAATCAAAGGTTAGATGCTGGTGTGTCCCTAAGAACAGACCCTGTGCCCTTCACGCGGCCAGCCTGAGAATCAGGAATGGGACAACACAAAGTCCTTAGGTAGATTTGGGAAGACACATGCCCCATTCTTCAGGGAGCAGTCACATCAAGTAAGACCACGAGGTGGGCCAGAAGTGGCCTCCCAGAACTCCCTGTGTCCACAGGGTGCAGCAGAATCCCGTGGTTTGTGTGTATCCATGAGTACTATAGCAGTGATGTAAGATCCTACAGTTTTCACCAGACTTCCTCTGGCCCTATGGAAACAAGGAAGGATAGCTTAAAGACACAGATGGGAGAAAGTTGGGTCAGAGGAGTTGTACTGATAAATGTTGAATAAAAAAACAGACTTATGGGGGATGCCTGGTTGGCTCAGTCGGTTAAGCATCCAGCCCCCACCCCTTTTTTTTAAAGATTTTATCTATTTATTTGACAGAGAAAGAGAAATCACAAGTAGGCAGAGAGAGAGGGGGAAGCAGACTCCCTGATGAGCAGAGAACCTGATGCAGGACTTGATCCCAGGACCCGGAGATCATGACCTGAACTGAAGGCAAACATTTAACCACCTGAGCCACCCAGTGCCCCATTACTGCTGAGTGTTAAGAAAGGAAGGAAAAGTATATTTTTCATGCATCTGAATTTGCAGACCAGAGACTACTATCTAGACTCTACTGATACTCAAATTTGAAAGAAAGGAAGAAGTCACAGTGAATGGAACTTAAACATTCTGCTGAATTTCAGTAGATCCCCAGATTCCAAGCATGCACCCTTTTTTCTTTTTTTAAGATTTTATTTATTTATTTGACAGACAGAGATCACAAGTAGGCAGAGAGGCAGGCAGAGAGAGAGGGGGAAGCCGGCTCCGGCTCCCTGCTGAGCAGAGAGCCCAAAGCGGGGCTCCATCCCAGGACTCTGAGACCATGACCTGAGCTAAAGGCAGAGGTTGAATCCACTGAGCCACCCAGGCACCCCACACCTTTTTTTTGTTTGTTTGTTTATTTGATGAGACTTTTTTTCATTTACTGGTTCATGTACTTCCAACAAATGGACTATCTTCATAACCTTAGGCAAGTAGCTTAATTTCTGTAGGTTTCAGTTTCCTTATCTGTGAATGAGCAATGTAACAGGCTCTGAGGGTTGTTGTGAGTTCTAAACAAATGAATCCATGAAATGCATATACCACAGTAAATGTTTTGGTCAGCATCAAATTAACATACCATAAACCATAAATGCATTTCTTTTATCATTGTGTGTGTGGGGGGGGTCATCTCATTTCCTATTCTACCATTAAAAAACAACAAACATAGGAAGACTAAACCTAGAGTAGAGAAAGTTGCTTTAAACGCCCATGATCAATGAAATGCTCTGGTGGCCGCCATACTTTTTCATTAGCTCTGGCTCCAACATGGCTCCAGCCTCCCGTGTGTTTGAAAGTCAACTACCTGTGACATGTCAGTGTTAAAACGATCTGAGGACTAGTGCTGTCTGCTTGTTGATGATGACTGTAGATTTGCCAATTCAATATGTAATTAAATCCAGCCAAGGCCCCAGGTATATCCTTAGCCTGGTCTGATTTATTTAGATGTTTTGCTTTAAAATGAATGCCAAGGTAAAATTTGTTTTGTTTCTTTTGCTCCTTAAATGCCTTAACAATCCAATCTCTGTGTCAGTGACAAGTATTGATATACTTTGTCAAACAAGAAATATCTTCAGCTTCTAGAACTAAAAATTCAATGATTTTCAGCAGACTTTCATAAGATAATAATGTAATTTATCTTTCAGAGAATATTAAAGGCAAACCTTGAAGGTGAGGGCAAAAAGCCCATTTATGCCTCAAATTAGAAAGATAATTTAGAGAGAACATCATTTATATTCATTTGAATTTAACAACCTGGAATGGCAAAGTTCACATTAGTGATTATTTCTACTCAAGATTTTCATTGACAAAAGGAATAATTATATTTTCTGCTTTGAAAATTAGACATACTTAATGTTGCATATGGTGAAGTGGAGGCAATAAAACCTCAAGGAACCAAGATGTGTGAGGAATGAGGTATTCTGGTTAATTGAATTTTCTGGTGGTTGTAGTTAAGCAAATGATGCTTTTACAATTATAGGTACAAAAATATTTCAAAAATGCACATGAGTCTAACCTCCTGTCTTAATTTGATAAGATCTCTTGGGGTCATCATCTGAGTAAGATATGGAGAAGATATGTGGCTAAATAGGGACTGTGCTGAAGATTTGCTTCAGGGAGTTTTATTGCCATGGTGGTGGTAGTGGTTGATACCTGGCCTCATTTTGTATTATTCTATCTATGTAAAGCTTCTACATTTGTGATTTGCTTCTTCTTAAATATATAATAGGGACTTAGAGAACTGGGCTAATGGGAACTTCCAGCTGGTTTAAATTCATGAAGAAGCTCTTTGGATTTGGATCTCTTGAAGAGGGAGAGTAGAACCAGAACTGAACGCTATCTCTTGGCCCTTCTCCTTTAAGAAGTTTTTGTGGAACATGGCCAAATTATGACCCGATTGTGAAATCAGAAAAATCTCCCATTTATTATTTATTCGCCTCAGTCCCCCCCTTTCTGAGTTCTTTGCTTTCCTCCTCTTCTCTTGAATAGATACCCAAGCCTTTCTCGAAGTTTATTGAAGGAGAAGATCAGCAAAAAGGATTAAACTCATGCATAATGTAGTGGAGTGGTTGGTTACCTTCTAGCTTCTGCAGCTTTGGACCCAAGGAGGTTTGTTCATGTCACTTAAGAAATCTGCTCTTTGGTTAACCCTTAATTGTGGTTAAGTCGTCTTTAAACCTGCCCTGGAACTCCACCAACTTTTCAAGGTAGAGAGCTTGCACTGAAATCACTTTGCTGCCGATTGACCTATTCTCCCTCTGTCTAATTTTCTCCCCCCCCCCCCCCATTCCTTGGGATCCCACCTGGGCTCTAAGGTGAGCCACTGCTCTTGGCACATCTTAAGAAGTTGCTTGTTCTGTTACCAAGAACTGAAACCTGCCTGGGAGTTTTCAATTTGCTGCCCTTGGACATCTTAAGATCTCATAAAAAATGCAGTATACAGTTGCATGAAGAAGAGGAATAACAAAAAAGCCAGTAAATGATTAAGTGACAAAATGACAAATGTTTTAGGAAATTCAAGTAGGAAGTCTGTACTATAGGTGGCGGGCTTGAGCAGAAGCCTGCAGACCAAATGGTGTGTGTAAAGAGAGAAGAGAGAGGAGTAGGACATTCTGATCCCCGGGGGAACAGACTGAGCAAAGAAAGACAGACTAAGGGTGGAAATGCTCAGGAATTTGGGAAACCAGGGGATTAGAATAAAAATAAGAGGCTTGGTATGATGACTTTGCCACCCACCAAGCTCCTACAGCATGTGGAACTAAATCAGCAGGAGGAGAGAGCTTCCCATGGTTTAAAATAACCTGGTGGCCTCCTTGAGGTCACAGATCTATCTGAGGAACATTCAGTAGGTGGTCCTGGTACTAAACATGGTAAAATAGTGTGACTATATTCTGAACTTACCCACCAGACTCTGTCACTCCTTTCCTCTGTTCCCCTAGTTCACACACTTTCTTGTACTATCACCTTCAAAGGGTGGCTTTCTAAAAACAACTTTGTGTTGACCACACGCTGCCTTGGACGGGTAGCTCACTTTTCACATGAACAATCTTTGGATCCCCAACATGGCAGTGAGCTTGCTGAAGGCAGGCACTGCTGTGGTTCTTTCTGTCACATAGAAAGAAATTTGAGGGCTCAAGGGAGGTAGGGAATAGAATGTAAGAAGAAGATAGCTAAATTCAGAAAATATGAAATGATTTTTATTTTCAGGAGTAAAAAATAGCTCTGAGGAAAGATGCAAAAGAACATTTTTGGTATATTTTCTAAACATGCCTTCACTTGCGTTTGGCAGTCGGTACTGTTGTTCCTGTGCTCATTAACATCTTTTCTCAAATAATTTCATGTTCCAGGTCTTGACTCTTTGCAGAGAGATGGTCCTGGTCTTCATTCTGCCTCTCTGCACTCCCCCACACCACCCTTGAAGAATGAGGTCTGTACACCAGGAAGGGCCCAGTAAATGCAGTCTCTTGACCGGAGTTCCTCAGCCCAGGCTTTCTCATTGACACTGGCCTTAAGCCGCAGAAGATATAATTGGAGCAGAGGGATGCAACTAGTGGTATCTATCAGTATCACAATGTGGGGGGAGCTGATTCTGAGCATACCATTAGGCCATTATTACACCAAATAATGCAGTTTTAGAAAACAAAACGCGGAGCCTTAAATGGCATGTGGAGGCTGAATCATTTTGCCTTGGCAGTGCAATTATCTCAGCCGGTTTCAGTCTGCTGAGAGGTAGCAATAATATTTCATCCAGCGTTCCATCGCATTAAAATGTTTTGATACCTGTTTGAATAGCATTGCTTTAATGCTAATAAATCCATACTGGTCACGCAGACAGGGGTGGTGTATGAATCACTCTGAAAGGAATGTCCATTAATCAGCTCCTTGGGGCTCATTTCTTTATTCATTCCCTCTTGAGGTTTGGCATCTGTGAGGAAGGAGACTAGCCCTTTGCAGTCATCCAGCATCCATATTCTACCGTCATTTCCCCCACGGTAGTCAAATCCGGATGAACAAAATCCAACACATGGGTAATCCAGCGTGATTCACAATTTTTTTTAAAGTTTGTTTTGCTTTGATATGTGTGCTATGTTCAAACATGGATGTATCCACGATTTGATTAGATAGATTTCCTTCATAGGCAGTCATGACACTCTCTGGTGAAAACGTAATTAATCCAGGACTCTGTAATGTTTTCTGTTCGTTTCCCAGACTTAGCACCTTTGTTACCAGTCCAATGTTTCTCTTTTGCAGGCTTATTTTGGAGTGGGCATTAGTCATGGTTTTGGAAGTCTGGGCTTCTGAGGCACCTACAGAGCATGGAGATGTCAACCAAATACTTGAAGGGCACAGTTGTGCCACAGTTATCAACTTACTCTTGTCTCAACCAGGGTGGCTCAGTTGGTTAAGCAACTTCCTTCAACTCAGGTCAGGATCCTGGAGTGCCAAGATCAAGTCCTGCATCGAGATCCCTACTTGGTGGGGAGCCTGTTTCTCCCTCTGACCCTCCTCCCCTCATGTGCTCTCTCTCTCTGTCTCTGTCTCTGTCTCCTTCTTTATGCTCTCCCAAATAAATAAATAAATAGATAAATAAATAATAAAATCTTTAAAAAATATATTATTTGCTTAAGTCAGAGGAATGTACTATATATTGCATTCCCACAAGCTTAGTAATTTGTGAAAACCACATAAAAATTATTTCTGCAAATAAGTCCTTGGAGCACGAGACTGATTATGTTATTGGATACACAGTACCAAGAGCACCCTAGTGAGTTTGTCGTCTGTGCAAAATGATGGCTGATATTTGGTCCCTTCCTCATGAGGAATACCTTCACCAATGAATACATGAGAAAACTCAACAGAATGTGTATTTGGGATCTCTGGGAAGTCTTGTTAGTCCAGCCTGGTGGTCTGATGAAGAAGCAGAACCGAGAAGATAGAGGTTTATCTTCAACTGAGAGTCTCAGCTCTGTTTTGAAATGTCTCATCAAATGGAGACTTTGTTTTGTTTTGTTTTAAGCTTGTTTGACCTTTATCAGAAAGCAACTCTGGGCAGAAAATGATCATCTTGAGTCACTGTAGAGCACTTATATAAAGCAAAAAAAATTTTTTTTTCCTCTTTTTACTTAGGACATCAGCCCTTGCTGAAAATATGTGAGGACCACTCTAGTGACCCAGCCTCACTATTTTTTTCTGTAAATACTGACCCAGCACCAAAGTGTAGTGTGTGCCAGGCCCTGGAGTGCGGTGATGACAGATATGCCCCCCACAACTCGCTGCCCTGAGGAGCTTAGAGCAGCATGGACCCTGCTCCCAAACCACCCAAGACAAAGCAGGACGGCTACCATGTGGCCCTCGTGGGCCGTTTGTGCTGCAGGAGCTCAGTGGGGAAGTCACACTCAGCTGAGTGGCTCTGGGGTGACTGTACAGGAGAGGTACCATGGAGCTGCACCCTGAGACCTGGTAAGGAAGGACAGACACGGTGGGGGCCTGTCAGAGTCAGTTTGAAATACATCCAGTGATTTTTACTCACCTTTCTTCTTTTTTTTAAGATTTTATTTATTTATCTGACAGAGAGATCACTAGTAGGCAGAGAGGCAGAGAGAGAGAGAGAGAGAGAGAGAAGCAGACTCTCTGCTGAGCAGAAAGCCCGATGCGGGGCTTGATCTCAGGACCCTTAGATCATGACCTGAGCCGAAGGCAGAGGTTTTAATCCACTGAGCCACCCAGGTACCCTCCCCCCACCTTTCTTTAGCTCTTCATAATGACTGTCCATTTTATCACCAATTCTTCCTTCCCACAATGTCTGGAAAAATGGGCCCTTTGGGTGCCTCTCTGCTACCACCCAGTCAAAGACCTTATTGCCTCCTGACGGGACAGAATCATTTTTACTTATTCAGAGAGCTGCAGTATTCAGTACCAAATCGTATTTTGCAAAACACCTCTGCCACCACATTTATTTCTGCGAAGAAAGCAGAGCCAAACAAAAGCAGACCTGCAGACCTGCAGACCCTGCTCTTCTGAGGTCTGGCACAGACTCTTGAACCTGCCGTGCCTTCCAAGTGGGCTCTCCAGCTGTGGTTGGCTTCTCTTGAATTCCTGGACACTTTCTTGGCACAGATTTCTTAGTTTTGTATTCCTCACTTCTCTCTCAGCCAACAAATTTCCCTCATCCTCACCAAAATACAGGGATTGTTTCTGGAAAAATTTACCTAGAAGCCTCTCCTTCTCAACTCTTCTCACCTTGGCTAGACTGTCTCCCCTGCTCTAGTTATGAATCAAGAGCTTTTGATGTCTCCTTATTTCTCTCATGGACACCATTTTGGGTACTCCTGGCGTGGAGATCGAGGGTCACCTCAGTGCGGTGACTAATCCATAGCTGGGATTAGTTAGGCACCCGAGTAGTTTCTTGTGCCTGGGGTCGAGAACTGAACATAGGAGCTAGTATTGTTTTCTTGCTTCAGTAAGAAGGACTCATGCTTGGCATTGATAGCAGTGTGGGTGATGAAGAGTTAACCAAGACTTTTGGTGAGCACTAAAATCCTAATTAAATATGATTTAATTCTGCTTATAGTGGCAGAAAAGAGTTCTTACAGTTCTTTTGTCTGATTACATCACTTGCTACATTAAGTTCATTAGGAATATTAGGCAATGAATAAAGGCCAAAGGAAATGAACCATTTTTAATGAATGAAGAATAGTATGGAGGCCATTTACTAGCCAAGATGAATAGTAGCAATAAACTGTAGATTCATTTCTTTGACACTCTATTTAAATGCATGCCTGTTGCCTGTTCTTTTCGGAAACATGGAGAGAGTACAGAATGAGATTTACAATGCTATTTGGAACTACTGTTTTTTTTTTTTTTTTTTTGGAAATGCTATAGTTGATAATCTGAAAATTTGTAAATTATAGACTATGAATAATGTTTTGAGAGTTCAGCTTTCTTATCGAGTTGGGGTGAAGGGAATATTTCATGCATCTCTTTGTTTCACTTTGATAACTAAGGGGCTTCACTCATAAATGGAAGGGTACCTATTCCAAACCCGCTGCCTTTGAGAACACATGCTAAGCCTTTGCCATGCCACTGACTTGAATTCTGGGCTTTCTGTAGCCAAAGGCTTTTGCATAGATCTGTGGCGGTGAAAGCTAAATCTTTCTGAAGCTTAAAATTCCGCAGTGTTTTCAAAGAGGTAGCCACTGCACTTTTGTAGGAATTTTAATTTAACAGTGAAATAAAAGAAAAACAGTCTTATCTTTCCATCATTGCCTAAACCTTCTAAAAGTAGATATTTAAATTCACATCATTTAGATATGCATGCCTATGGCCTTCAAAACTTTTTCTTTAATCCACTACCCTCCCCAACCCCCAGGAGAAACCACAGTGCAGACAGCAATTAAGAAACAGCTGGTTTCTCCCACAAAATGGGCTTTTAAAAAATGTGCCTTTCATAACACTCTCCTTATAGGGAGTCCTGGTCCTTGGCATTTCAGCCTTCTCTGTAGGGTATACACTCATCAGGATATTAGTGATTAAAGGTGGTAGAAGCTTGCTACACCAGGATTTGTTGTTGCTAGCGTTCAGCTATCCAGAGTCAAACGATTTCTACCTTTGGTATTAAACAAACAAAAAAATAGATTTAAGGGACACATGAGCCTTGGCCTTAAGAAGAGTTTGAGAGTCTTAGGCCAAACGGTAGAGACTATCTCTCACTCCCCAGTAAGCCTACCAGTTCTGCCTCTGAATTCCCTCTCAAATATGTGTCATCTTCTCCATGAGGTCCTGGTGCAGGCCCAGGACATCGTTGCCATTGTCCTGGCATAAGCACATCACTGCCCTTCCCACCTCTGCAAACAGCTGTTCATATTCCGTCTCCCCACCATAGCTGGTTCCTAACAGATCAGCCAGAGGGGTCTTCCCCTAAACCCAAAGTTGCATATTTTCCCCTTGCCTATACTATCAGGTGCAAATTCAATCATGAAGAAAACATGATCCTTCCATGGTGTGGTCTTGACCTTTCATGGTTGGGAGAAAGAGATGGAATGGTGCAAAGACAGCAGCAGAGAATAGGCCAGGAAACCAACATTTAACAAGACTTGACTCTATGCTTGACACTTGTATATATATTATTTATTCCTGTAAATCATTTAAAGAGATTATTATTTATGCATCCAGTTGTCTTCCATCCATCCAACCATTCATCCATATTTTTCATTCTTATATTCATTCAACAAACTGTGCCCAGCACAGTTCAAAAGCAAACCCTCTGCTTTCATGTAGCATACATTGTAGTTGGGCAATGAGCATTAAGCAATGATTTTGTTGTCTGCAGTTGATCGTGAAGTCTCCTATAAGCAGGGGGAAGGCGCAGGGCATTTTTGGGCAGGCAATGGTGTGTTCACAGTTGTGCTTCGGAAATTTTGACTCAGCAGAGTGTATGGAATAGAACGACATGGGATGAGCTAAGGGAGGGAGACCTGTTGAGGGCACATGGCCATAATTCAGGCAAGGAATAATGTGGGCCCAGAAAAGGCACTGGTAGTGGAATTACGAGGAAGGATGGATAGTAGATAGATGGATAGTAGAATATTTATGGATGAGGATGCTGGTTCTTGGCTATTGAAGGGATGTGGAGAGCAAAGTGAAGTGACAAAGAAATGACTGCAATGTTAAGTGTAGAGAACTGGATGTCTGGAGTTCCCTTTAAGAACATATTTGGAAAATTGTGGAAGATGGAAAAGGAAGATTTCTCTGCTATTATGTTGACTTACAAGCATCACACAATTAGAGAACCACAGCTCTATCACTGCACACTGGCCTATAGCATTGTTTGAAGGCATTAAATGAGTATTTGCAGTTTCTGATAATGCAAAGAGAGCCTTTGATGCAAAGGTGAATTAATTTCTGCTGTGGGGTAGTGGAAAGAATGAAAAACAAATAAGCAAACAAAACACCAATCACTGCAGAAATCTGGGATTAACAGAGCTCACCCTTTTATTATTTAGGGACGGCGTTTTTAAAAACTGTCTGTTTGCAATTTCTCATAGTATTTGCCTTGTTTTCTTATTTGGCCTGCCACTGCCAGCCACTCCATCCCAATTAACATTCCCTCCAAATCGATAATTGATATTGTACTTCCTACAGCGGGGAGAGTACCAGAGATAAGATTTGCTATTTTCCCAAAGCCTCAAGGTCACAAGTCTTTGGGGAAAGAGAGCATATGGATGACCTTGAAGTGTCCAAGGAAGGGAAAAGTGCACATTGTCAGTGCCCTGAGCTAACAGGGCCCCTGCTGGGCTGTTTGTCCTTTCCCGGTGAGACATTTGTGGCACAAGGTTGACAGGGAGCCTGAGCAGAGGTTGAAGTGAAAAGGCAGGCAGGTGGGAAGTGGTGAGTCAGCAACTGACTTCCCTGTTTGCCAGTTGAGAGTTCAACACTCACCCCAAATGCTCCCATCCAGGTAGAAACAGGCTGTCATCTGAGGCTCATCATACATGCTTCCTGCCACTGAGGGAAAAGACTAAAAAAAAGGTATCCCGGAGGACTGTAGCCAAGCTACTACATTACTTTTACACCTGGCATGTGTTCCTTGTTTTGGTTTTAATTTTTCCCTTATTTGACACAGTGTTTTTATGTCTATGTTTATGTGTGCAAAAGACTTAGATGATCTGTAATTGATGGTATGTTCTCCCCAGAGTCTCTATTACACAGTTGAACTCTGCATTAGCTATTATTACCCCCTATAGTCAAATATTCAGGGAAGATTTCCTAAGTAAAATATTTCTCTAAGTTTATGGCTTAACTCAGCTTTGTTTTTCTTTCCTGTTTCTCCCTTTATATTATCATACTCAGGCTTATCATTCTATTATTTTTTTTTTTGAGGATAGCTATGAATTACCTGTATGACCAATGATACTGCACATCTATCTAATGTTAGAATATTAAAAAAATGATATTTTAAAATTTAATTTGATCCTGAACAAATCTTTGAAGTGTGAATGTGTGCGTTTGTGTGTATTTTTTTTTTTCATTTATATTTTATAGGAGAAGAAACAGAACGTGAGCATTTAGGGGACTTTTCTCATGGGCACCAGGCTAGTAATTGGCAGAAACGAGTGGAGGCTGGGGCCATGCATATTTAACCCTGGGAACTTGGCTGTCTATACTAAAGGGAGAGGAGTGAACTAGCTCAGCAGTTTGCAAACTGAGTTCTGTAGGTCACTGATGTTTCCAGAGGATCCCTTGAGGGTGAAGAGTGAGGATGATGCCTGATGGGCACAGCTTCAACTTCCTGCCCTCCCTTCCCCCGTGACCCCAGGACAGCTTTATGGCTCTTTGTCTCACAAAGTGTGAGTCCACGTGCAGTTCATTTTGGAAAGCTAAAATGTACTGTCATAGCTTTCAAACGGTTTAATAACCATGGCGCTAAGTTTTAGGATACTTGCATTTTTTTACTTTCTGTATCTCTGAGCATCAGATTCTGCTTCACCAAATAACTCAGAATGTACTCCTTTCTGCACATATCTCTATTTACTTCTAAGCTTTTGAAGCTTTAAACTATGTTGACTTTAAGCATGCTTCGTGGCAACCCTAAACTATTCCAAATGGTTCCAAGGTTCAGATAGACTTTTTAATGTTTGCATATTTGAATCGGAGATATTCCCACATGGGTTCACGTCCTTTGTTAAAGACATCCTGTCTAGCCAGAAGGCTCTTCAGAGCAAACTTTTAATGTCTAAGTATTAGTTTAGGGGCAGAAGTGGGGTGCCACATGGACGACTCTTAGGCTAAGGCAAATATTAACACAGCCACAGAATTAATTTTGATTTCACTAAAGCAATGGCTGGAGTCAAGAGAGGTTTGGGCTCAGTCGGGTCTGAAAGAAGTTCCATCACAATCAGTTTGGTCAAGTGGAAAATGGATAGTCTGAATCATTGTCCGCAGTGTTTCTCTGACTTCTCGATCAAATATGTGTATGACCACTCTTGGTAAAATCCTAGGGGAGAGGTAATCTGAGGGTGTGTAATAAAAAGGAGAGGGAGGGAGCAAGGAAAGGAAGATGGAAGAGAAGTCTACAGGAGACACAGGAGACTTCAGTGGAGAAAATTCTACACGGAGAACAGGGAACACTGAGTTCTTACTCAAAGGCTGGGCCCCATGAGCTATGCTGTGTCCATGTGATCACAGCTCTGCTCCTTTGTTGCCTGGTCCCCTCGAGGGTGCACGCAGCTATCATCTCCTCAGAGCTGTGCCTTCCGCCTTCCTCACTGGTGAGCTACTGTGGGCAGAAGAGCATCAGGCCCTGTCAAACCAGCATGGCCACCCACGTGGCTTCCTTTCCCTTCACTCCTTCATCGAGCTGTGTAAAACTCATCACCTCTCCTGACTGTGTCTTTACACACAATACAATGTTCACTCCTCTGTGGAAAATTTACCTCATTGAAAATATCTCCACATCTGTCATATGTTCTCCATTCCCTCTATGTGGTGAAACAGGTTTCTCAGAGCTTCTCCTGGCCATCACTGATGGTCAGAGCGATGGTGCTACTGAAGGCAGCGGTATCTGATGAGAAAACCATTGCCTTGTTACTTTCTTAGTCAGGTTTTCATCTTGATGGGGCCATATTGGGGTTGACAAAAGGACAGAGTTGTGCTGGGCACAGAGTCTTCCGCATTGTGTCCACTTCATTTGATCCCCTCTCTTATTGCGTTGTCACTTCTGCCTGTTCTCAATCCATTTCTGACCTTAAATCCCAGACTGAACTCTGTGAGGTGTCAAGGCCAAATAGAAATACCTGCCAACACCACTGGGAGCTGGAATTGATGCCACTCATGCAGACTCCAATTCACAGCCATCTACAGAATGTAGCTTTCCCTGCTCGCAGGTTCCCTTGGGTCTCAGCAGTGGACATTGTGCCTTGAAAATATGGGGTCATAATCAGGACACCATTTGTTATCAGCAGAGGGGAAAATGAAGCTGTGATTCCTTTTCGCACCTTTTCTGACCTCTTAGCTGTCCCCAAGTGCAAAGAAATAGGTAGAATTCTGTATATTCATTGTGTACTTAAGGAACTCTGAAAATCCCAGTGAAAGAAACCCTACATTTCAGGGGAAGGATGAGTTTGAGAGGCTTGGGCATCCCCCCATCTCTCCCCACAAGAACCCCACTGGATTCAACAATGGGACAGAATTTTCCAAACTGTCATCTAAGGCACATTAGATCTTTGGACCTTTAGTAGATGTTACATTAATTCAGGTTCCTTTACTCAAACTGATGGAAAAATAGAGGTTAAAATAAATAGATTTTTATTTTTTTAACTGCAGGACTTTTCAGAGTCTTTCTGTGCTTGAATGTTTGTGATTTCCAAGAGGAGAGGCGATGTTCAGTCCTCCCAGACTTAGCTGAGTATAATAACCATTTTGGGGGAGAATTTCATAGAACTAATATTTTTTGCAGACTTTGTTGCTAGGAGATAAAGATAGGACATAGTTCAATGCTAATTGTATAGGGCTGTGATATTATGATTTATAATAAGAAAAATATATTTGGGGTGCCTGGGTGGCTTAGATGCTTAAACGTCTGCCTGCAGCTCAGGTCATGATCCTGTGATCCTGGGATCGAATCCTATGTTGGGCTCCCTGCTCCTTGGGGAACCTGCTTCTCCCTCTGCCTTTGCCTCTCTCTCTCTCTCTGTCTCTCATGAATAAATAAATAATTTTAAATAAAAGAAATATATATTTGATCTTCATTTCTATGCTAGCACAAATCTTCTAAAACCTGGGAATTTCCTAAGTGGTAAGAGAGACAAAGGAGTCTGTTTTTATGATAATCAGGCGACTTTTGGATCCCACCTAAGGATGAGGGTTGCCAGGAGAACCATGTGATTAGAGGGTTGGAACTTTCAGTCCCACCCTTGACCTCCCAGGTCCCACCCTGGACCTCCTCCAGGAGGAGGAGCTGGAGTTTTAATCCATAGCCAATGGCCAATGACTTAATTGAGCATGCCTATGTAATTGAAGACTCCACAAAAGCCCCAAAGGACAGGGTTTGAAGAACTTCCAGATTAGTGAACACATGGAAGTTTGGGCGGAGTTGGTGGGCCTGTAGAGGGTATGGAAGTTCCTACCCTTTCCCTACAGCTTACCTTATGTATCTCTTCCATGTGGCTGTTCCTGAATTATATTCTTTAATAATAAACTGGTAACCTAGTAACTAAAATATTTCTCTGAGTTCTTGAACTACTCTAGCAAATTAATAGAACCAGAGGAGGAGGTTGTCAGAACCTCTGATCCACAGCCAAATATGACACCATCTTTTGGGTAGATAGTGTCAGAATTAAGTTGACTTATTAGCACACCCAGCTGGTATCCAAAATTACTCAGTGGTGTTTGGGCGGGGGACACTCCTCCAATGGTAGAATTAGGTTCAGAATCATTTACAGGTACATGTTATAAGTGACAGAAAGTCAGATGTAGGGTTTGTGAAGAAAGGAACTAGTTTTCAAAGGACCCCAAGGAGTTTAGAAAGGTAGAAGAATGAAAGAGAGCCTCTAAGCTAATCAGAGACAGTTGTAAGTCCCCCACCCCCCCCCAAAAAAGATAATAAGATGGTAAGTAGTGCATACCTACTTAGTTATTATTCTAGTCCTGGCAGATGGATCAGTGCTTTATCTGCATTTTCTCCACTTTATCTTCTTAAGATGGGGACGACCATCATCTCCATGTTACAGAAGAGGAGAAGAGAGGTTGGAGAATCTGTTCAAAATCACATAGCTACTAAGTATACTTAAACTTAATATTTAACTCGGGCTGCCTGATGCCGGGATCTTTGCTATTTATTGGAAAAATTTCTGTCCAAGGGGATGACAGGGGGTAGGAGTTAGGGACTTACTGGTAGGCATGATTGGTGCCTTTTGGAAATAACAATGCTGGGAAGACTGAGCAGTTACTGGATTGCAGAGGACCCTGAGACTCTGCTGTGGAGTTCAGACTCCTCGCCTTTAGACAAAGCCACTGCACATGGTTGTGTATGCATGTAGTTGTGCAGTTTTACCCTGTGTAGGATGCCTTGTAAGGGGCAGGTGGGGGCTACAGCAATCTAGAAGAAGGGACACATTTTTAAAAATCTGCATAAAAATGCCGCTAGGAGTGACTCAAATGATGCTGAATAGGGGAAAGCCTTTTATTTTTTTTTTCCATTTTATTTCATTTTATTTCTTTTCAGTGTTCCAAAATTCATTGTTTTTGTACCATACTCAGTGCTCCATGCAATATCTGCTTTCCGTAATACCCACCACCAGGCTCACCCCACCCTCCCAAAACCACAGTTTCTTTCTTAGAGTCCACAGTCTCTCATGGTTTGTCTCCCCCTTCGATTCCCCCAACTCACTTCTCTTCTCTGTCTCCCCATGTACTCTGTGTTATTCCTTATGTTCCACAAGTGAAACTATATGATACTTGACTCTCTCTACTTGACTTATTTCACTTATCTCTTCTAGTACCGTCCATGTTGATACAAAAGTTGAGTATTCATCCTTTCTGATGTATGCCTCTATCAGAGAGGAGAAAGCCTTTTAAATCCCTTGTTTCTCATCTCCTCCAGTGAGCTTACATCGTGGACATTCGTAACTCAAAAAAGAAATGCTTGAGTAGAAACAGAGTACTTCCTGGCAGCCAGCAATGTCTGTGCTTTGTTTCATTCACCTGCTATGGTAGAAATCACTGTATTAATGGTATGGAAAACACCAGGTTGGGTCTACAAAGGAGTGCCATGGGAAAAGAAAGCCCTAGAAACCCTATACCAACAGATTAGCTTTGTTGAAAAGAAGAGTTATTCTGCTTAAGAATTAAAACAAACAAACAAACAAAACCTAACAGGTTAGCTTCATGCTCAATTAATTTGTTCATGTTATGCATTTAGAAAGAATCCAGACAGCTCATGTTTATCAATATATTTGTTTTATTTTAGCAAGGGCAACTAAAGAATGAGGCAATTCTTAGATTAGTGGTTTTCAAACTAATTCAGGTAGTAAAACATCTGAAGTGTAATACATTAAGATGTTTAATTTTTTTTTAATATTAAGCTTGATAAACTAGTGTTATGTGTTAACACTGGGACTGGGATTACATTATATAGAGCCATATAAAATCTCACCCATGAACATTCATGTCCACTAAAGCACAAGCTTCCACAATCAATGGCTATTCAAAAGTTTCTCTATTAGGTTATCTATTACTCATTACTTTTTAAAGTAAGTTACTTTTGATTTGATTTGGAAGGTGCTTAATATTTAAGGGAAAATTACGAACCAAAGCACAATTCTGACAACATTCAATTGCTGTAATTTGGTGGGATGGAAAAATACATGCTGGCGATGTAAATTCAATGTTTAACCTATATAAACGTTGAAAACCATGCTGTGTCTTAGTCCATTTGGGTTGCTGTAATGAAATAGCACAGACAGCATGGCTAATAAATAACAGAAATTTATTACTCAGACTTCTGGAAGGTGGGAAGTAAGATCAGGGAGCCATCATGGTTGCCTTCTGGTGAGGGCCCTCTTCCTGGCTCATAGCTGGCACCTTCTAGGTATGTTCTCATACGACAGAAGGGGCAAAGGGATGTCTCTGGAGCCTCCTTTATAAAGCACTAATCCCATTCATGAGGGTTCCACCCTCATGGCTGAAACACCTCCCAAAGACCCACCTCCTAAAGCTAACATCTTTGGGAGTTAGGATTTCAAAATACGAAGTTTGAGGGGACATAAGCATTCAGACTACAACAATATCCTATTTGCAAGAAGTGTTTCAAATCCATCTCAGCGATAACAGTAATATTTGTACATGCTTAAGATAGGCCACGTGTTCTACACATGTCCTTTCATAGTCATAATATTCCTATGAGATAGATACACAGGAGGAAGCTGAGGCACAGAGAGGTCAAGTAACTTATGTGGGACTCCACAGCTAATACGTAAGATGGCCACGCTTCATATCAAGTCCTCAAAGATCACACTACAATAAAATCATGGCATTTGGGGGTTTAATTCTATTTGCTATAGTCTGTGGAAGTCTCCATTGTGTTGAGGACCTAATCCCAAAGAATGGAATATCTGATGGTAGAGTTTCCAGGTTGGATGTGGGTGCTGAGGCTTGGTAACTGGACACCCTATAGCCTGCCTATGCATATGGGCACTACTCTGATTACCAGAATGACTACAATTTCCAGACGCCTTGGAAAATTGCTTTGAAATATTGTCTGTTTCCCATGCATTGCTCTCGTTCTGTCATCTTTGCTTTCCTTATACTGCTGTCTTCTATCTCATTGGAATCCCTATGCAGACCTTTCTTCTTTGACATGGCCCCAGAGGTGAGACCCCTTACCATTCACCCAACTCTTATTGTTTCTGAGTCCTGTCTTTTCAGCGTCACGCTGAATCTTTTTTAATTCATTTGTATCTAGTATTGGTGTTACCCTTTTTATGTGAAGTTTTTTGATTCTCATTTTCAAAGTGGGGATTTTGGTATCTATTCTTACTCAAAACAGTGAAGCCAGAGATATCTCAAATCCTGAATTCATATGTCAGTTCCATATCTAATTTAAGCTTATTTACTTCTCTGAGTTTTAATTTGTTACTCTCCAGGATAAGAGTGGTTACAACTATAGCCTAGGGGTTATGGAGAGGACAAAGATTACGCTTGTAGATATCAACTAGCATAATATATTCTCATATTTGATGAGATCAAGTTTCAATTCATTTTTCAAGTTTTTTTTTTTTCTTTTCCAATCCTATCAAGACTTTCTCACCTATCTTAACTGGAAGAGATCATAAATATTCCCATGGTTTATCAGTAAGAACAACCAGAGTATATAAGTTTACAATTTGCCTTAAATCTTCTTAATAGCAGAACCAGAAGAGAACCCATGTTTCCTGACTGTCAATCTAATGGCTTGGGGGAGGCCAACTTTTCTGTACTCTTAAAATCACACCATGTAGGGATGTGCCTATTTTTGCTGCCATGTCTGTGTGGCTGGGTATGCTGGGGGGGAAACAGAGGAGACCCACCTCCCTCATCCAAGCCATCAGGAAGATGTGTCTGAAAGCTCTCTCAGAGAAGGCACCCTTCCCTTTCTAGTTAAAAAAATCCTTGTGTCTGTGTTCACTTTCTATAATGGTTCTCATTAGAGATCAGATTTGGTGGCAGGGAGATGGGGGGAGGAGGATCCATCTTATTCTCTATGAAGAGGGAGAGAAACAGCTGGGGATGGGAGGAAATTTGCCAGCAGAGTCCCAGAAGGATCACTGCATCCACCCTTCCCAGCAGTACTGAAGGAAGAAAAGATGGCACAGAGACAACCATGCTTAGAATCAGAGCATGGGTTCGAGTCATTTGTAGGCTGGGAGATTCTTTTTTTTTCTTAAGATTTTATATATTTATTTGACAGACAGAGATCACAAGTAGGCAGTGAGGCAGGCAGAGAGAGAGGAGGAAGGAGGCCCCCTGCTGAGCAGAGAGCCCACGGGGCACTGGATCCCAGGACCCTGAGATCATGACCTGAGCCGAAGGCAGAGGCTGAACCCACTGAGCCATCCAGGTGCCCCACAGCCTGGGAGACTCTTAAAATCTTTCTCAACCCCTCCTGTTTTCTATCCTGTGAAATAGAACCTCACACCCATGTCACTAACTTACAAGGGTGAAAAGAGGAAAATCCACTGAAAACACTTAATGAACTGTAAAATTCCATAGAATTTTAAGAGACATTCATGATCCTGGGGCTCTGTGATCCAGATCCAAGCTTTATATCAGGTTTCTGCTTCCCTTCTTGCTGTCCCAGGAACAGAGGGAACACTAGAGTTCTTCTGACTTTTTATTTTTGACTGCCTGGCCTGGAAATGAAGCTTCTGTATGTTTTCAGATACCTTTCTGGAGGAAGAACTGTGGTGCAGACCAGGCCATTCTGAAAGCACAGTTGTTATTTGTGTTTCCTTATCTCTCCCGCATTCACCCCACTGTGCTTTTAAGGAGGGTTGGGGAGGGAGAGCTGGACCCCCGTGGTGAGGAGTAATGAGTTTCCCTAGCTTTTCTGTGAACCAGCTCTTTGGAAAGCTAACCTTCTCCCCAGGCACTCACTACTAATTAAGAGGAGGCTGGTGGTGCTGGTGGAAGTCTACTGAAGCAGTTCTCCCGGTGTTTTCCATCACTTGCACATGGACTCTTTTTCTTCTTCTCTCTGGGAGGAGCCATGCAGGGAAAGAGCCTGGGGGACTATAGACCCAGACTTGTGAACATGGCCCTGAATCTGGGGGACACACTGTGAGGTGCTGTGTGTTCAGTCACGCCACCTGTATTTGAATCCCAGCCCTGCTACTACCTAACATTTTGACACATGACTCACATTCCTTCATACCCAGGTTCGTTACCTGTGACATGGAAAGGGCAGCAGCTCCCTCAGTGGGGCCCATTTGAATATTTGTAAATCCTGTAATGCTTAGGGCAACATTGTTTCTCAGTGACTGCTCTCCGTGGCTCTTTTAGTCAGTCCCTCCTTAAGCAAGGAATTCTTGAGCATCTACTTTGTTCAGGGAGAGGTGTTTCCATGGGGGATTTTGCAGATAGTATTCCAGGCTCACGGGGAAACTGCAGTGCCAGAGGGAGTGCTCTGTTTAAAGCAAAGCAAAAGACTTGTCTCCAAGCTGGGGTGTTGGAGAAGACGTGCTTGGTGGGATGGAAGATGGCTTCTTCCCCTTGCTGAGTGCTAGAACAGAGCCAAGCGACCGAAGAAGGCGGCAGGGGCAATCCCATGGTGGCAGCCTTGTCCCAGTACATGGCTGAGAGCCCCCCGGGAGCTGCACTTTCCTGCAGGAGCTCCTGTAAATCTGATTAATAGAAAAGGAAAGCGGGAGCTTCTCTGCCCATCTCCAGCCCTGCGCCTGGGCCCTCGGTGTGGTCCTTTCACTGGGAGAACTGCAGCCTTCTATTTTCTTCTCCCCCAACATTCTTTAAAAGGATAGCCTTCCAAATGCCGTTCCTCTCCTGCAGCCAATATAGTTTTTACAGTTGGAGTTAGCTGCAATGTCTTTCACAGCTCGCAAGTCATTGGGAAGATTTGATGCTCATTCTGCTAAAATATTGCTGCCTGAAGACTCAACTGTGAAATGCAGCTGTCTCCTGTGTTTGCGCTGAGCAGTGTGCCTGGCGTGCATGCACTGATACACAGGTTATAGATGGAAAAATTGGAAAATCAGTACGTTTATTATGTGAGGGGATTCTGCCTTATTATAGGTATTAGTCACCCTGAACATTTAAGATATTATTTTATTTTTTATTTATGAGAGAGAGAAAGAGTGAGAGGGAGACTAGGGAGAGGGACAAGCAGACTCTGCACTGAGTGCAAAGCCTGATGTGGGGCCCAATCCGGGACCCCAGATCATGACCTGAACTGAAACCAAGAGTTAGATACCCAACTGACTGAGCCACCCAGGTGTCCCTTGACCAATTTAGAAGATACAGTTGCCAATAAGGATCTGGGTTCTACATGGTGCGTGTGTGTGTGTGTGTGTGTGTGTGTGTGTGTGTCTGTGGGTCTGCCCATCTATTGTGAGTGACGGAGACAGACAGACAAAAGAGGGAAAGGGGAAGGAGATACATTCTCATCCAGGAAAATTAGCAGCAGTCTAACTTCTTGAGCCATGATCTCTACACTGGATAAATGGAAGCTCTTTTTATAAAAAGACTTTGGAAACAGATTCCTATATTAAATGTTGGCTTTGTCACTATAGAAGTAGTATGAGCCTGAGTGAATTAGTAAGACTTACCCAGCCCTAACAAAATGCTACCTACCTCCAATAATCTTTGTCATAATTAAATGTGATCATGTGAGTAAAATGTGCTTTGCACTGTGTCTGACAAACATTGAGAAGTAATATTTCCCTACCCCTTCTCTTCTGTCCATGGGGATTTATATAAGCGGGTAATGAGATTCTTCTCACCCTTCTCACACATTTCCTCTTAGAAAGCCATAGGGTTTCTGATTTTAATCTGACTAGCATCTCCCATGACACACCTCTTAGGAGAATAAGACAGAGTTCAAGCTTACCCCTCAGCCACCCTCATCAACCAGCTTATATGCCAGTTGCATTAGGTGAAGTTTTAAAGTGCAGTGGTTTCCAATGATTTTGAAATTGTCACCCATGGTGAATGAGTATAGTTTTATAAAATGGTCTTATAAAGAAAATTCTTATACTTTATTTGGAGTATGCCCTCTTGGAACAGGAGTTGCAAGGATACTTTTCTGCAACTGTTTAAAGAATCTTTGCTCTTACCCAGAACTTGTACAGAAATTGGAGAGCGTCAAGCATCGAGTGTTCTGGAAGATTGAGGCTCTCCATGTATAGATTTTCAAGTGTAGAATCAATGGCTTCATTGGGGTTAAGGTTTAAGTGGAATGTTACCACCCTCATCCTTGCCATAAATCAGATTGCCAAGAGCATGGCATTTACTCCATTTTATGAGGGGAGTTTCTGCATCCCACGCAGAAGAAATATACCTCGTAGAGATTGCCTTCTCCACCCCACCAGAGGAAAGAATGTGTGCTTACTATTGTTTTAAAAACATAGAAACCTTACTAAATCTAATGCAGTACTGAAACTTTCCTATCAAGGCTAATACTAAGAAAATTCTATTTAGATTTTAAACTAAAGGCAGAGCTTGGTACAATGCTACAATTCCATAACTTTTTTACTATGTCATCCTATTTCAAATATAATTGTGGACAGAACCTACAACACCCAGATGCATAACAGGTAATAAAGAATTGCTCTTTTCAAAGTTGGGAGCGTGGATCCCCATCTGCTTGGGTTCCTTTATGCTGCACTTCCTTCACCATAAATACCCAAGCCTGCACTTCAGAATACAAGTTGTATTCTGGGGGACGCACTGTGATGCTCAGATCAGATCAGATCACCGGGGAACTGCTGTGTAGTGGCAAGAGAACCAGCTGTGCCACAGGACACCTGGTTCTGGTGCTAGTTCAGCCCACACCTGGCTGTGTGTCTTGAGAGGCAATCACCAGACCTCTCCAGGCCTGTTTCCTCCTGTCCAGTGAGAGAATGAGACAAATAATCTTCACAGTCCTCCTGTTGTGATGTTCTGTTCTTGGAAGTGATGGGTTTCCCTCAAAGCGTTACCTGCTTCATGCCAAAGTGCGGTGTTCAAAGAAGATTGGCCGTGGTGTTGAACACAGATGATCAGGTATTTTGGTCCAATCAAAGCAGGCACACACTGCTTCCCACCACTGGGGCAACACCTGACAGCTGAGGAACCGTGTACAGCAGGGGTACCTTGTACACGCCTCTGTTATTTTAACCACTCTACTGCATTCTGATTATTTGGGTCCTGTCTCCTTCTCTTGGTGTGCTTTTTGAGGGCCGGCAGTGTCTTACTGATCTCTTGGCTCTCGGTGCCTAGCTTGGTGCCAGGCAAAGAGAAGGCACTTTGTTTATGCTAGAGTTAGAGTTTTCCATTCAAAAGCTCCTTGTCATTGCCACATATGGTCTCTTATTTGGAATGTATTCTGTCAAGACAATGGTCCACCAGGGGCACATGAAGGAAGACTATGCCATTTTTTGAGACAACTCTTATTAAGCAGTGTCTTATTTCCTCTTGGAAAGAGGAGGCTCCTTTTCCTGAGATTCTTAAGTTAGCCTGTCAAGGCATTTTTGCACCAAAGCAGTTTCCTATTCTGGGGTCAGCAAATACTTTCTATAAAGTGCTAGTAGTAAAGATTTTAAGCTTTGTGGACAATACGGTCTCTACCATAACTACCCAGTGCTACTGTTATGTCAAGAAAGGAGCCACAGATAATATATAAATGAATGAGCATGTCTGTGTTCCAATAAAACTTTATTTTTAAAATCAGACAAGGGGCCAGATTTGGCCCACAGGTTGTAGTTGGTTGACCCCTGTCCTAGCTGATGATGCAGAAGTCCCACAAAGTTTTTACAAATTCTAACTTAGTCTTACCTAAGAAAGACTTAGGACATGGATAAAAATAGATAAATGATCACCAGAAACTTCCTAGCCCTGTAGGATTGGATAATCTTCCTGTTCCATGGCTCCTTGAGGCCTAAAGCATGGTCAAGGAGATCTTTAAATCCCCTGGTACCTTACATTCTCAAGGTTTTTCTCTGCTTACACATTCACATTTGATTTGAATTTTATCCCCTTTCATGATTTCTGTAAATGGACAATCAATAGCATTCAAACATACTTAAAGCATGAATAGAGCATTCCATACTGAAGATTTTACGAAGAAGAAAGGAGTTTACATTCTCAAAATGCAGATACCTTCTAATTGAATGTTGAGCAATCCCAATGTTTAAATGTCTTTCAGCTATCCCCAAACTAGCAGGTATCTGCTGAGTATTTTTCCAACAGAACCCTAAACTTACACCAACCTGTTTTCCTCCATATTTCTTCCTCAGCTGTTCAAATGTAAAACCAAAGCTTCCCTCTGCCTCCTTTGCAGTAGTTTTGGTTACCTTGGCTTTTGGAACTTCCATGCTGTCATATTCTCCTCTTCCACCCTGTGCCTCTTATCCAGGAATTTCACCAAGCCAAAACAGCCCCTCCCACAGTGGAATATGGGAGTGATAGGTCAAATATTTTCTTCCACATGTGGTCACCACATGCTGTTGTTCAGGTACTGTATTCAATATCCCATTTGCTCATGAAGGCAAAGGCCAAAGAGATTAGGACTTTATAATATTTTTCTCTAGAAATTAATTTATTCTGTTGGCTCTTCCTCAAGTGGCATCTGATTACATTTTGCAGCTCACCAGGCCTAGGAGGGCTTGGAAATTGCCCAGTGCAGTGTCTTTATTTCCAGAAGAGATACCTGAAGCTCAGTAGGGACAAAAATTACTTGCTTAAAACCCAATTAGGATTTAAGATACAGGAATAGAACTCAAGTCTATACATTTTTACCACAGAAGAAAACAATGTCAGTTTACAGATCTACGGAATCACTAGAAACTATTATTGTTTTTTTTTTTTTTAAATACAGTTCATTCCTTATTGACTGCTACTTTAAGTAAGCCATTGTACTCATTATTTCTGTCAATAATTCTTTCAGTGATCGTCCTGTAACAGTTCCTAAAATGGGACATTAAAAGTAGGATAAAGAGAAATAGCAGGAGGAAGAGAACTAGGGAGATGGTTGTCTCCCTGGATTTCCAAAAGGCAGGGTTCTGGAGGAGGTGATGTAAATGAGGAAAGTGAAGAGGTCTCATAAAATATTGCATTCTCTGATCTCTTCCATTTTTAAACCTTTCCTCATCTCTTGATACATATTTCCTATAATAAATCCCTCATGCTTATGTAACTATGTTTTTCAAAAAGAGTCATATTTCCTTATATATATTTGATCTTTACCAAATACCTTGAACCACAGTGAATATGCCAAGCTGTAAGGTACCATAAAAGACTCCATGCCAGCCAGGTTTCCCAGTGATACTCAGACTGTCCCCTCTGTGTTCTTTCTGACTTCAATAATGCACATACACAAAGACATCGGTAACTCGCTCCCTTTTGCCTTGACCCTTTCTCGATCCCTCTCTCTCATAAGAAGGTGAACTTGCAGACTCTACCTGACTTCTGTGTACATTCTGAAATGTGCATTCTGAAAATGGATGCACTGAGTAAGATAATAGCTTTGGAATTGTGATACTAAACATTAAATTATCCAGCTAACGTGAACCCTCCCTTTATGTTGAGATTCTCTTTCTTTCCGTCACCCAAGATAGGGATAGAAGAGTTACAGAAGGAATCTAGAGATTCAACAGTGTGAGGTAAAGTATTTCTAGAAAGTTGTTACCTTTCTCAGCCAAATGAGATAAAAAATTATTCAAGGACTAAATCAACTATCCCACCATTTGGGGTGCAGGGTGTATATTTAATTTTTATGAATAGTCATGAATTGGATAGACACTAATAGCATGTTTTCTGGCTGATTAATAACAAATGCTATATTCATTTTGTCATTTTTATTTCTTTCTAATGCCCAAATTTTCTTCATATGTGCTCTGAATGAACCTTATTTGGTTCTGCCTGATAATCACATAGTATCTTTTTTTTCCCATCTTTTTCTTTCTTTCTTTCCTCCTTCCTTCTTTCCTTTCTTTCTTTCTTTTCTTCTTCTTTTTTTTTTTTTTTTTTTTTTTTTTTTTTTTTTTTTTTTTTTTTTTGTCTGCTTGCATACCTGTTCTTTTGGCATTTGAAATTAAGCCAGGCCGATGCTATAATTGAAAGAGAAAGAGCTTTGGCTTTAATTACTCTCAGTAATAGATATGACAATAAGTAGGGCTCATTCACAGTCATCACATCAAGCAATAGAGTCAGCAGGTCACCGATCCTGACACCATGAAAGCCATCACCCTGAAGTGTTCTCTGATGGGGCACTCACTGTCTTGAATCATAGCTGTTTCTCCATTATTCATAGTAGAGGGGACAGACAAGAGGAGAATGTGCCTCAGTAGCATCCACATCCACAGAATAAAGAATGTCAAGTTGGGAGACATGAATTTGCTTACTAGCTCTTCACTGGCTGTGTGATCTTAGACAAATAACCCTCTCTTTCCCAGTGTTCTTGTTTCCAAAGCAAAGATGATCCATGTCATGCCTAGATGAGCAGTTTTTTAAAAACACTCAAAGTATGGCAGCATTGAGGATTATTAGGCTTCTCTACTCTGCCATTCAACTTGCTTCCTTAGCTATTTGGAAATATGTCTTTAAGTAATTAATTTTAATAAATAGAGTTTCATCTAATTTTCATACCCGCTTTCTAGTGTCATCAAATCACCAAAAGGAAATTGTAAGGAGGAAAGAGAGAAGCAAAAGGAGAGACTAACCTACAGAATGGATGCTTGGTGTCTGCAGAATCTGTATTTGCTTTAGTGGACTGCCTTCACTTTTAGAAAATTCAAGATGGCGCCTTTCAGGCATTCTGAATCATTTCAGCATTGGGAAGCCTTCAGATGGACAACCAAACTGGGAAATTTCTTGCCTGTCCCATGTCCTACCCCCTCATCCAGATCTTGTTAAATAAAAAGAGGTTCTGCTGGTTAAGAAACAATATCTGAGCATTCTGTGGCCATGGAAGATGTCCGCATTATAGAAAAAGCATAGCTTGCATTAAACATTAAATAAATAGTTAATTTATTCACTGATTCTTTATGGACAACAATTTAGTACTGTGGCCTTGGCCTTAAGATTCTCTCTTTACCCCATGGAGTCTAGTCAGGGAGATGGATCCTAAAGGCAGAGTGACAGTGCTCAGAAGTAAGGAGGGACATATTATGTTAAGTCCCTTGCTTGGGAGCTTTCTGAGCATGCCAGATGAGTCAGTGAGAAAGTGAAAGAAAGCAGGCCAAGTGTCAGGGAATGTGGCTGTTATCTGTTTAATCAGTGGCCGTTTAAGAGCTATTGTTAAATATTTGAACAAATCCTTACTGAAAGGAGAGTTTGCTTCCTGACCAACAGGAATAGATATAGATTTCTTATATTTATGAACATTTCCCCACATGGTTGAATTAGGGGATCAGGGAGTTAAGAAAGTCTCTGTCTCTTGGTAGAAATTAAATTAAAAGAATAAGTAACTCCTCTTCTGCATTTACCAATAATTTTTTTGTCTTTTGGTTGGTTTGGTTTTTATTGATTGGCGTTTAATAGAGGGCCCAGTGAGACATTTGTAGCTAGATCTGTTAGGAGCCACTTTCAATTAAAGTTCATTTGTAATGAAGATAAATTATAATCTGAGTTATTAGGAAATCAGTATTCAGTATTCCCTTTAAAATGATTTACACAGCAATTTAGGAAACTTCTAGTGCATAAATTAAGGTATCTCTATGATTAAACCCCAAACTACTAAAGCCCCTCACTTAATTTGACATGCAGGATAAAATATCCTAATAAGGAACAGGATCCCTGATCCTATTTAAAAGTGACTTCCTTTAAAAGTCTGCAAGGAACTGGCCTTAAGTCAACCAGAAGAGAACCAGGAGCTCACGGCTGGAATTTCTATTCTTTGTGGTACTCTCCTCCTAACCTCCAATGCACACAGTTGCCTCTGCTGGTAGATAAACTCTGCTAGAATGTCAGCCCAAAAAGAGTGGAGGCTGGAGGAAGTGAGGCTCTGTCTCTGTCCATACTGGAGCCTCAGCATCTAAAATGGTGCTTAGAACTGGTAGGTGTGCAACAATATCCATTATGTGAATGGAGAGGTGGGTAGGTGTGTAAATGTAATAGACAAGTGAAACAATTAATGGGTTATCCTCCCTGTATATATTAATTTACCTCTGTGACTCCACTGGGGAAGCATAAAACAATACTGATAGCCTCATCCCGCCTCTAAACATTCTGATTGAATTGGTCTTGGGTGTGGCCCAGGCACTGAGATTTTAAAATTTTTCCAGGTGGTTCTAATATGCAGGTGTAGGTAGAATCAAGATGGTAGCTCTTCAATGTCCACAATAGCCAAACTATGGAAAGAACCTAGATGTCCATCAACAGATGAATGTATAAAGAAGATGTGGTATATATACAATGGAATATTATGCAGCCATCAAGAGAAATGAAATCTTGCCATTTGCGATGATGTGGATAGAACTAGAGGGTATCATGCTTAGCGAAATAAGTCAATCGGAGAAAGACAACTATCATATGATCTCCCTGATATGAGGATGTGGAGATGCAACATGGAGGGTTTGAGGGGTAGGAAAAGAATAAATTAAACAAGATGGGATCAGGAGGGAGACAAACCATAAGATACTCTTAATCTCACAAAACAAACTGAGGGTTGCTGGGGGAAAGGGGGTACGGAGAGGGTGGTGGGGTTATGGACATTGGGGAAAGTATGTGCTATGGTGAGTGCTGTGAAATGTGTAAACCTGGCGATTGATTCACAGACCTGTACCCCTGGGGCTAATAATACATTATGTTTATAAAAAAAATTTTAACAAATGATGGTAGCTCTTTTTCAGAAGGCTAGGGACCTCTCTTTCAGGTTATTTTCATCCTAGGCTCTGTCATCCCATTGGGCGTCAACACTCGCTAGGTATCAGTTCTGCTTTGGTTTTTTGTTTTTTTTTTTGTTTTGGTTTTTGTTTGTTTTTTTAAGATTTTATTTATTTGACAGAGGGAGAGTAAGAGAGGGAGCACAAGCATGGGGAGTGGGAGAGGAGAAGCAGGCTTCCCCAGTGTGGAGCCCGATGCAGGGTCCGATCCGAGGGCCCTAGCATCATGACCAGAGCCAAAGGCAGATGCTTAACGGCTGAGCCACCCAGGTGCCCTTCTGCTTTAGTTTTTTATTCCCTGATCACTATAGACCATGCGGCCATACTAGCCACATGATAAAATAGTGCTGCGTCCTATGAGATCTTCCCCAAGTCACTTAACCCCCTGGAACCTCAGAATTTAGATCTGTGGAATGAATATAGTGATCTCTGCCTGGTCTACCTCACCATGTGTTTGTGAGGTTAAGATAATGGGTGTGATAATGTTTCAAAAACCATGAAGTGTTAAAAAATGTAGGCAATGATTGTTATTTATAAAAGAAGAATGGAGATACCTTGCTAATTCATTTGTAATTTTGAGGACATAGGTTTGAAAATACTTTAGAACAGCATGGACTTTTGTTTCAGAAAATAAGAGATGTGTCCTGGATTTGTTACCCACTATTCTCAGCAGATATAACCATTTAAACTCTTTGAACTTTGGTTTCAACCTGTCTCAGAAAGCTGTGAAAATTGGGTGAACACGTGTGAGAAAGTACTTTGTAAGCCCTAAAACCCTGCATAAATGTTAGTTTGTTTCCGTTACCGTTGTAATTATTTCTCCTGCTCACGAAGCTGCCTTCCATTAGCTCAAGACAGTTGATTTTGCGCAGCTTTTCCTGACTCCTAATTCAGTGACTTGAAATCAGTAACGGTGATGGTATTTATTCCAGGGAAATCGGCAAATGATACTGATTAGGACTTTCTTTTCTGCATCTTGTTTTTGGTTTTTTTATCCCCCCTCCTTTCATTTTCTTTTTTCTTTTGAGATGAGTTTACCAGCACCCTGTTGCCTCTGTGTAGAGATATGTGGCATTATGACAGTAAAAAAGTTTATACTTGTTTTATACTGGGTCATTTGAGTAGGTCAAATTGGGGTCTAGTTGGAACTAAGAAAACCAGCAATGGTGAATATCTAACTCTCAGTGCCAAGTATCTGTTCATTGAGAAGCAATAGTATCTACTTTTTTTTTTTTTTTTAAGATTTTATTTATTTATTTGACAGAGACAGTGAGAGAGGGAACACAAGCAGGAGGAGTGGGAGAGGGAGAAGCAGGCTTCCCATGGAGCAGGGAGCCCAATGCGGGACTCCATCCCAGGACCCTGGTATCAAGACCTGAGCCAAAGACAGGTCTGAAGGCAGACGCTTAATGACTAAGCCACCCAGGCACCCGAAATTGGATCTACTTAACCTAGAGTAAAAGCAAGCAAAAGCCAAAACCTCAGCCTTTTTCTCTGACCTATTCAGACATCCCAAACACACATACCGTTTGCTCCTGTAAAACTGAGGATCACGCAGCTCGTCAGTTCATTGAAGCCAAAAGTCAGTTTGGATTATTCAAGGCTAAAACAGATTTGTTTCCTTTTTAGAAAAAAAATTTTTTTTTTGCCGTAGGGGAGTTCTTATTTTTTTGACAGGCCATTTATTTTTGTTCGTGGCTGACTGACTGCAATCTTTGTCAACCGTCACCCTGATGACAGTTGGGCATATCTTGGCCCTTAGAACCAGCTCAGAGATTCCAAAAGTGGTGTCCTTGTCATCAACACAGTGGGGTGGCATGTCTGAACAAACCCCACTCCATCTAAGGTTGATCTCCCCTTCTGTTCTCTCTTCCTAGTTCTGATCCAACCAAGTGATAATGTCTAATTGGGCCCAAACAGGAAATTGCAGAGACGAACTGTAGACGCCGTAGGATCAGACATTTAACCCCCTGTAGTCCCGTCTTCTTTATCCCGTAAGGCCTTCACTGTTGGCTGAAAATTTAGTTGTCACAAGTGGATCACTGGAGCATGGGCCCTGCACTGTTACAAAAGCAAGTTGAAAAAAAAGAGACACTGCTTTCCCTGTTAGAAATTAGCCAGGTGTGCCATTATGCAAGGAACTCAAGCTAAAGAGCACAGTAATTAAAATAACAATGAAACGATATCTTATGCAATACTTTGCAAATATGATATTTTCATTTGTAGTATTGTACAGACCACACAATCAAGTGGTAATGTTAAGTGATTTGCAACAGATCAAAGGATGAGTAAGGGCACTGGAAGGGAATTTTTCTGGAGTCTTATCTTGCTGTACCAATCAAGGGCCTATTGTGCAAAGAGAGTGGTGCATGTGGAGGTGTCTGGCTGACTTAGGTCTCCCAGAATATTGTTATAGGGTCAGCAAGATTCTGGAATATGGTCTACGAAGGGAAAGGGATAGTAAAAAAAAACATGCCCATTGGCAGGTGGTCTTGAATATGGAGATTTCCTTTTGCAAGTCCTAATGTGATTTTTTTTCCGGGCACCCAGGAATGGTCAGATGGGAATGACAGAAGCATATTGCCGAGATCCTGGAAGACTGATTTTTAAATGATTGTCAATATTTAAGTAATTGACAGTGAGGTGATATTCACCATTCCACTCATTAGGCTGTTCTCTACTATGCACGGAACCCCTTTTTAGATATTAAGATAAGAATAACTAATTTCTAAATAAAATGTTTCTTTCATTTCTATTTTTCTATTTATTCACATCAACTTACTGGTTTTTATTCTGAATTTGTTGTGTTCTAATATATGGATTATCAAGCTTTAAAAAAAAATAGAGGAAAACATTTGGAAAGCAGGAACAGTGTTTACATAGGTCTGTGAATTTTCTATTTGCTGCTTGCCTTGGTATCCTGTGAGCCAACCAAAGTGAGGCAGCCTCCCCTGTGACATCTGAGAAAGTCCTTACAGAGTTCACTGAAAACAAAAACAAAACAAAATTAAAAAAATAAATAAATAGGGCACCTGGGTGGCTCAGTGGGTTAAGCCACTGCCTTCGGCTCAGGTCATGATCTCAGGGTCCTGGGATCGAGTCCCGCCTCGGGCACTCTGCTCAACAGGGAGCCTGCTTCCTCCTCTCTCTCTCTCTGCCTGCCTCTATGCCTACTTGTGATCTCTCTCTGTCAAATAAGTAAATAAAGTCTTCAAAAAATATATAAATAAATAAATAAACACAAGAACCAGCACTTTTCTTTGGTCAGAGTGTGGAAATGACCAGTCTCCTGTTTTTATCTAGGAATGTTATTGATGTAATACAAGAGTTTTTATATTGGTGCTGAAATCGCTGGCTCGGCAGTCTCTTCCTGAGCCACTTGCTGATGGATGGGAAGATGGTCAGTGGTATGTAGACAGAGGCCGTGTTAGAGGATCTGGAGTCTTACTGAACTTCGTCCCTAAAGATCACCTCATTCCAAACACTAGCAGCTCCCAAAGGAAATGACTGTGGTAATGTTAACCTTAAAATGAAAACTGCTGGTTACCTTACAGGCAAAAATGAGTTTATTCAGAAATGGTGGAGAATTGCAATCTGGGACAAGCAAGCCACAGCAAAACCACAAGCAGCTCTAACAAAGAAAAGAGAGAAACATTATTTTACGGAGGAGGAGGAGGAGGAAGTTGGGAGGGGTGTTTTGAGCAGAAGTCCACTGGAGAGATGTTCAGAGTCTAGGGTGATGGCAGTTCCTGACGGGTTGAGTTGCAGGGAGGGTTGGTTCCTTGTAGCAGGTGCAGTATTCATCTTTTCCTGTTGGGGCTGTAATGGACGATTCTTTCCTGTGATTCTTCTGTGGGTCTTCTCTTGGGTCTGTAAATTGACAACTCTTTCTGTCATTGACATTGAGTTGTACAGCTCCCACCACCAGCTTCCTCTTCTGGCATCCCAAGTCCACTTTACTGAGGTTTCCCTTTATTAATTCTCACAGTCACATGGTCTAAATAACTAATTATTGAATCTGTGCCATACATCCACCCCCCAAAAAAAATCACATGGTGTTAAAGTAATTTATTAAAATCTGATGGTAGTACTGTCCATCAGTTTACCATGGTGAACAAAATATTCCTCACTGATTTTCCCAACAGACAAAACTCTGCACTTCTCTCTCTTCAGATCTGTCTCTTCTACCCTTTATCTTATGAAATTAAAATTGGCCAAAACGTTTATTAAAGTATGAGGTTTCAAAGTGTAAATGTAGAGAAATCTACAAACTGCAGTGTAAGAACCCCTGGGTACTGACAGTTGGTCATGTGGTTCATACGGCCTTGCTGATGCTGTGTATATGATTTATTCAATATTTATTCCTATGTCTGGCACAGATACAAAGCTGGAGACTTAGGGCTGAGTAAAATAGACATGGTCCTTTCGTCATGGAGCTTAATGTCGAGTGCAGAAACAGCCAGCACTCAAATAACCACATGTAAATACGTAATGGTAATAAGTATTATGAAGGAAGTCAAAAGGAGATTATTCACGCACAAGCCAGCCCAGGGAAGGATTTGTTCTGAGTAACAGAGGACAAATAAGAATTGACTAGTTGAATGGAAATGGGGAAGGGAGAGTAAGGGAAACATCCTGGTAAAGAGACAATATGAGGATGACTACTTTCTTGGAAATGGACAAGCAGTAGTATGATGGGAGTATAGACAGTAAGAAGGAATACCTGTCCTTAGAAGATAAACAAGACAGACAAGGTCCAGAGAGTACATATCTATAAGCCTTTTAACCAATTTTGATTTTCATTCTAGTCTTAACGTCTTAAAGATTTTACTTCTTCCCTAAAGTGGCATCATCCAGATTTGGAGTCACGGGGGCCTTTAAGGACTCCATGAACCCCCTGCAATGGAAAGACAATTGTGGAATCTTGATAATAACCCAGTGACCACTGAATCTCATCCATTGGTAGACACCAAAGGCAGTGACAGGCTTTATCTATAATCCAGATCATTAAGTTATAGGATATGTGGCAAAATGGGCATCTTTGGGGCAGAAATGGTTTTGGACCATGGATTCTCAAGAGGGTAAAAAAAATTAAGACCATCAGCAAGTAAACTCACAAATTTAATCTGGATCAACATTCTGCGTCTCCTACCACGTTTTGTTGTTTTTATGGTACAATTTTGCTATTTCTAATATTTAAAGGGAACCTTAGTGCTGGCTAATTCCTTTACTTAGGAAATAGTTGGGAATGTTAATAGTTAAGAAACTTAGTAAGCACGTGAAATGTTCTCTAAGTTCCATTCTGTAAAGTATGTATATGTGTATCTGTTATTTCTCTAAGCACTTCTTAATTAAAGTTTCTACTAGCCCATGGGCAGGTGATTACTCCCTTGAACTGTGGATTCAGACTATTTATTTCAGGGCTTCTCATAGTAGACTGCCCCTTTCTGTTCTGTGAGCTACCAGATTGCCCTCAGCCCCTAATGCTGGAATTTCATTCCTATTTAGTTCCATACCACAGACACAATGTCTATTGAGGTGCTGCCCTCTTGAAGGCGATTTTCCAAGTTATGCCATTTATAGCCATGATTAGATCCAAAATGCAGAGTGATTGGCGGGGCCGTCCCTCTCTCCCTTCCTCCCTCTCTCTCTCAATATATATCTCAATTGCTTCAGATTTTGGTTCTGTGTTTCCAGATAAAGTACTTCCTAATAACATGCAATCAGTTACACAGTGACTCTTGGTGGTTGTGGCAAACACTTTTGAGCAAATCACTACACCATAAAACCCAGGACTGCAGTCCACGACCTCAGAAATGTGTATTAATCTCCTACTGTGTGTCAGACATTCCAGAAGTTCAAAATTATAAATCATAGCCTCTGTCCCCTGAGGTCTTAGAGTCCTCTAGGATGTGATGGGGTATATTTTACAAATAATCAAAATAGTATATAAGGTTGATGTCATAGACACATACAGTTTAACTCAGTTAATATTGATGGATTGGGACAGGCGATATGAAGATGAATAAAGGAGAATGCTGCCCCCATGGAGCGCTGGGTAGATGAAGAGGCCCTTGGAATAAAATGGGACAATCACCTGGATCCAAGTCTGCACATGGAGGAGCTTTGCTCGGCATAGGGGTTTGGAAAGGGTTTCTTGGGAAAGGTTACACCTGCTTTAATTCTTGCTGTAGGAGAGGTTGGTCAGGTGGAGAAGGGGCAAAGAGGGGCTTCAGGCTGAGGACAGAAGCAGAAGGCATGCTGGAAGAGAGGACATGTTGCATGTGAGCAAGTACATGTAGAAACATCGAGGAAGGAACAGCTACCTCCTCTTCTGCCAGAGCAAGGTTCATAAAGGTGATTTTGGAGTCATCTTTAAAAAAAATGTGTTAGTTACCATACAGTGCAACACTGGTTTCTTTTCTTTTCTTTCTTTCTTTCTTTCTTTTTTTAAAAAAATTATTTATTTGATAGAGATACAGCAAGAGAGGGAACACAAGCAGGGGGAGTGGGAAAGAGAGAAGCCGGCCTCCCACAGAGCAGGAAGCTCTATGCAGGGCTCAATCCCAGGACCTTGGGATCATGACCTGACTTAAGGACTGAGCCACCCAGGCACCGCTCAATACTGGTTTTTTGAGGAGAATTCAGTGATTCATCACTTAGACCCAGTGTATCACAAGTGCCCTCTTTAATACCCTCTCATATCATCTAGCCCACCCCCGACCCATCTCCCTCCATCAACACTCAGTCTGTTCTCTATCATTAAGTGTCACTTGGGCGCCTGGGTGGCTCAGTGGGTTAAGCCGCTGCCTTCAGCTCAGGTCATGATCTCAGGGTCCTGGGATCGAGTCCCACATCGGGCTCTCTGCTCAGCAGGGGGCCTGCTTCCCTTCCTCTCTTTCTGTGATCTCTTCCCTTCCTCTCTCCTACTGTGATCTCTCTCTGTCAAATAAATAAATAAAATCTTAAAAAAAAAAAACCATTAAGCGTCACTTATGGCTTATTTTCCACTCCTCTCCCTCCCCTCCCCATATGTCCATCTGTTATCTTTCTTAAATTCCACATATGCGTGAAATCATATGGTATTTATCTTTCTCTGGTTGACTTAATTCATTTGGTGTAATACACTCTAGCTCCATCCATGTCACTGTGGATGGTAAGATATCACTCTTTTTAATGGCTGAAATACACACACACACACCCCACATCTTCTTTATCCATTTGGGGCTTTCTCCATAGTTTAGCTACTGTTGATAATGCTGCTGTATTTAATAATGAGATGTGGGACAACATTCCAGGAAGAGGAGCACTCTTGAGAAGTCATAAGATGGGAGAAAAGGTGTGTTTAGGGAGACGGCAGGTGCTCAGACAGCATGGCAGGAACTGCCAGGAGTTTGTGGAGGTGGGACAGCAGGGACTCACTGTGGAATCACCATTCTCAAACACTTGAGATTATGTCTATTGGTGACAAATTGGCATATAATGAAATCTAAGTAGAGATAGCTGCCTCCCATTCTGAGGCATGTTAGAATGTGTAGAGAGGCATGGGTAGATCATAACCAGGAGCTCACAAAGCAATGTGCACTCATCCTTCCTTCGATAGCTATTGACTGATCCCCTGTGCCAGCCTCTGTTTTAGGTGCTTGAATTTAGCATTGAAAGAAACAAAAATCTCTTTCTCCTGGAGTTTACCTTCAAGTAGGGGTAAAGAGACAGTGAACAACAAAAGTAAGTAAATGTCTAGTACGTTCCTTAGTGATAAGTGCACAGAAGCCAATGAAAGCAGGCAAGAGAGCAGGGAGTGAGTGGGGGATGTGTTTGCAATTTCGATAAGGTGTCTAGGAAAGGTCTCACCGAGGAGGGGATATTGAGGGAAGACCTGGGGGAGATGATGGAATGAGCCATGAGGACCAGCCAGGGAAAGAGGATTCTAGGCAGAGGAAGAAAGGCAAGTGCAAAATCTGGAGCGAGGAGCATTGGGTTGTTTTTCCGGAATCACAGGGAGGCCTGTGTAGCCTCCCAGTGAAGGGAGGGTAAAGAGGAGAATGAAATAGGATGGATTCAGTTGAAGGGAAGTGAAATGGACAGCAAGATCCATTGACCCAGGTGTTCCTAGGTAGAAAGTGCGGTCACAGGTAGAGTTCGTAGAGCCCTCACTTAACCTTTTGGTCTTGTGGAAAATACGTGTTTATTTGTACTGCTGGGCGATTTTGCCTGACTTGAAGTTCACTGCTGCTGGCTGTGGAGATAGTTTTGGTAAACGGAGAAACCTGCAGATAAGGAGTTAAGATAAATTTCCCTGAGGATGAATCACACAGGGATGAATCATTTTTTAAATTATAGAGGTGGACACTACTTTACTTAGTAACCGTCCTTTTGAAAATTAGCTTTAATCTTTTTGCTTTGAGTCATAATCATGGAACTGTAATTATTTATAAAAGCTTTATTTGTCATCTAATCCCATTCTTCTTTTACAGATGAAACTGAAGTACAAAGTATAAATGAAATGCTGTTTTAAATGCATCTGTTTACTATTGAAAACACTATGCTGGGGACAGTTCTTTTGTAAAATAAATACACCCCTTGATTTATGTGTTCATAAGTGTTCATTCAAGAATATTTGTGAAGCCCCTACTATGTATTTGATCCTTTTCTTGCATACCACATATCAGGCCAGTTTGATTCCTCTGTGGTCAAAAAATTGTGTCTATTAAGAGGGAGGTTGGGAGTGGGAGGTACAGATAGCAAACCAGTAAGTTAAGAAATGGACCACATAATTTCAGGAAAATGTGAAGGATGTAAAGACAGTAAAGGTAAGTTGAGTTAGAAAGTGCCAGAAGTGAGGTGGGAACCTACTTTAGCGTAAGTGGTCAGTGCCTGCTGCTCTGAGGGGGTGAACTTTGAGCTGAGACCAGCTGGATATGCAGGAATTAGCCCTGGGGAGATGGAGGAGCAGGGTTTCCAGGCAGGGGTGCAGACAGTACAGAGGCCTAATCTTAGGGTGTTCAAGGACCAGACAGAAAAAAACATGTGGTTGGAACACAGTGTAAGAGACAGAATGATGAGGGTGGACAGGTACGTGGGGGCCAGCTCCCATGGGACCATTTTGAAATAGTGGTTAGAGTCCGTCTGTATTCTCAGAAAATGTCAGAAAGCTTTAGACTGGGATAGGATGTGCTTGGGCTTACGTTTTTAGAAAATCGTTTGGTTTCTGTGTGGAGAACAGACTTTGTTTGGGACAGAAGAGGAATCAAGGGAACCAGACAGGAAGCTGTTTCACCAGGTTGGGTAAGAGAGTGGGTGTTTGGACTTCAGTAACATTGGGCATAGAGGGGTCAGGGAACAGATTGGATTTCTCCTATCAGCTTGAAGTCGCACTGGGCATGTAAATCACCAGGAGAAGATATGAAAAGAAAGAGAGATTTCTTTTAGTCACCTCATGAGAGATGATGTGAGGCGCTGAGTGTGATGTGTGGCGTTTCCAAAAGCAACGAAACATTATCCTGAAAAGCCTAGACTTTAAGACTGGTTCCTGAAGTAAGCCTGGGTGGGGATGGCCCCTGCCAGTTAAAACTCAGCCATCACTCACCTGCCTCCCCTCTTGCTCTGGTACTAAGTTGGTCTTTTTTCCTCCTTTATTCCGTATGTTCTGTTGCCGACTGGTATGCACCTTTGTTTATCTGCATGGGTTGCTTTTCTAGCATACCTGGATATCAAGTAGCATGGCATTTCCCCCAGTTCCTTCCATACTTGGGGCCTTCAAATATAGGCTACTAGGACCTTCCTTTTTGAGTTTCTCATTTAGGGGAGATTAGTACTATATAAACTTCAAACATGGAGAACTTTTGGGCCATCGGTACATTTTTTCTAAATTTTTATACTCCTATTCTTTGTGAAAATGTCTTATTTTTTTTTTTTTCATGCTTATAAACAGTTTATTCAGTTCATTAGAGTGGGTAAGTTCCCAGCTAAATGCACAGATACAAGCAAGGTGCCCCCGGGTCAGTGCAGGAGCCAGCGGGTTACAGGGACCGGGCACGAGGCAAGGAGAGAGCACCAAGGTTTCTGAGTCAGACCCGGCCAGAGCCCCTGAGCAGAGGGCGGCCTCAAGGCCTGCCCCACTCTGATGGCTGCTTCCTTCCTCCTGTGGGGCGTCTTGCAGGGCGTGTCCTCAACACGGCAGCGTCTCAGTGAGGCCAGGGCGAGAGATGTTAAAGGGAGCCCGTGTCCTGGTGCACCTCAACTGCTGCTTTGTGAGTCACACGCTGGCATATGGACAAGAATTTTAGAATCCTCTAGTAACCACGGGTCAGGGTGGTAAGACCTCAGCATGAAAATGTCTTATTTTTTTTTTCCTTATTCATTCCTAGAAGTAGCGCTGGCTGTAAGAGGCAGACTTGACTCTTCAGGCATGCCCATACCCTAATATTTGGTACCTGTGAATAGATTATGTCACATAGTAAGGGGAATTGGGATTGTAGATGCAATTAAGGTTGTTAATCAACTGACCGTATAAAAACAGAGATAATCCTGAATTCTCAAGATGGGTACAATATGGTAACAAGGGCCCTCTACATGTAGAAGAAGAAAGCACAAAACTAGAATCTGAGATTTGAAGAGCTGGCTGGCTTTGAAGATGGAAGAAGGAGCCAAGAATAAGAAATGTTGGAAACCTTGAACAGCACAAAAGACAAGGAAACAGATTATTCCCTAAAAACTTTGAGAAGGAATATGGTCCTGCCAACACTTTGATTTTAGCCTATTGAGTCCTGTTTTGGGATTCTGACCTCCAGAAATATAACATATACACACACACACACACACACACACACACACACACACACATATATATATGAATAAAATTCCTATATAGCATAGATTTAATAAATATATGTAAATTTTATATCTTGTTTTATGCCACAGTGTTTTTGGTAACTTGTCATAGTATCAAGATAAAATGAATATACTGGCATTCTGCTATTATTCTCTGACGAAGTGACCTTTGAGTTGAGGTCAGATGAATATTGTTAATAGAAAGTACTTACTGAGTCTCCCCTGCTGATCTCACTTTTATCCTGTGTGAGGTCTATTACAATGGATACTATGACTATTACCACTGCTATGATCACTCCTGCTGCATTTATCATTATGACCTAACTGCTTTGAGCTGTTTTAACTGCCCTTGCCATCTCTATTTTATAAAATTGGAAACTGAGGCATAATGAGCATCTGGCCCAGGTAGTGTAGGACACTCGCTTTTCAATGCACAGCTTACTTCTTTTTCCACGATGGTCTCCGTGGTCAACACCTGGCAAGTGCAGGGAGTGTAGAAGGAAGGCTGGAGCTCGTGTGCAGGCATGAGTTCACTAGCCTCAATTACAACTTTACATCTCTGGAGGCCTTGCACTGACTCTCCTCTCGGGTCTCCTAGCTTCGTGACAGAAAAAGAACTTTAGGGCATTGCTTCTGAGTTAAGGAAAGTTAATTAACACTTAGAACTCGGGGTCTGGTTAAGGTGTACTTTTCTTGATAAAGGACTTACGGAATTGCCAAACTTAACACAAAGCAGAAAGATAGAAGGAAAAAAAACCCTCAAGACAGCCTGTCATTTTCTTCCAATTCAAAACTAAGATTTGTTAAGATTCTACTAAGTATTGCTACCTCGGTCAGTGTTCTGTGAGAGAAGGGGTGAGGTATTGAATACATAAGTGCATCATAGTCTCTGCTGTTTTTGTAGAATAGTGTTACCCATGTATACACAACAGAGCCTAAAAACACATTACAGTATACAACAGGCGTTAAAGGAAAGAACATTATTGATAATGAAGAACTTGAATGAATGTAGATTTCTCTCAACACAAAGACCTGGGCCACAGGCTTACTTAGCAAAAATATCTCCCACAAAGGAAAGAAGGCAATGAGCCATTCTGTTATTATGTTGTAAGCCCATCATACCAATGTTGGCTTTGGCCAGTGAAGATGGGCGTAAGAAAAGGAAATAATTGGGCCAAGTCCCTGAGGCATGCACAGAGAAACTGCCCAGTTTGGGGCAAACAAGATTGGAAACCACAAGCTGGAGACAGCATGCTTTTTGATAAAAGGAACTTAGTAAACCAATAAAGACACATAAGTGGAAGACAAAGAGTGAAGGAAAACTCAGATTAACTGAAATATAATTGTAATTCACTGAACATCTTCAGTTCATAACCCAAGTGCTGTTTTCCATCCACAAACACATTTTTGAAATGATAGAAAGAAAGAAAGAAAGAAAGAAAGAAAGAAAGAAAGAAAGAAAAGGTATCCTGTGTTCCAGAGTATGCTAGAGATAGCTTGCATTTCAAATTCTCCTTAAGTTTGGACACTGAATATTTGTGTTCTGCATACTGACCTCACATAAACTTTAGTCAGACTCAAGTTTGTTGATAGAATGACAGGGAATACATACATGAGCGGAATTCCAAGCCCTTGAATCTTGTAATGCTCTCATCACCATAGGGATTCTAGATGTCAAGACTTTTTCTACCATCATCAGTCCTCAAAGCCAGGAAGGCAAAGCTGGATGCAGAAATGAGCAGAAGTGTTTACAAGGTATAGTTGTATTTTATTGTATTAATTAGATAAGAATCAAATAAACACACTAAACCCAGAAGCCAAAAAATGAAAATGGAGAGATTTGACTTCATAAAAGTGAAAACTTTCAGTATCCTGAATTTAGAGTGAAAAACTGAGTAATGTACTAGAAGGAATTATCCACAACCAATGTTAACAGACAAATGATTAATTTCTAATGTATTTAAAGAAGTACAAATCAATAAAAAATTGAAAAATGGACAGAAGTGTGAAAGAATATCTAGAGAAGAAATATGGCCACTCAGGGCACCTGGGTGGCTCAGTGGGTTAAAGCTTCTGCCTTCAGCTCAGGTCATGGTCCCAGGGTCCTGGAATCGAGCCCTGTATCAGGCTCTCTGCCCAGCAGGGAGCCTGCTTCCCTTCCTTGCTCTGCCTGCCTCTCTGTCTACTTGTGATCTGTCAAATAAATAAATAAAATCTTTAAAAAAAAAAAGAAAGAAATATGGCCACTAGACATAAAAAGATGTGTTCAACCTCAGTAATAGGTGAAATGCAAACTAAATATAACAAAAATTAAATAAGTTTATAATATCTAGTGATGGCAAGGATGTCAAAAAAATTATGTTTATTGTAGCTTTTTAAGATAGCAATACAACGATATGTATAAAAAAATTTAAATGTGTGTATTTTTGCCCCAGTAATGCCATTAATAGACATTCATCCCACAAATGTACAAATGTGTACAAAAACTCATATTTTAAAATGTTCGTTGCATGCCATATCTGCTAAAATATTATGTATGTTAAACATATAGCAGTGCAAAAGAACAGAGCCTCAAATAAATAAATATATATATATATAACATTGTTAACAGTATTATCTCTGGAGAAGAAAGTACTGAAGATAAGGGAGATTTTCACTTTTTATTTTACAGATTTTTATTTTGTTTAAATATTTTATAATGAAAACATTTACATGCATGACTGTATAACTCAACACATGTAGCTAGAAACATACTTCAAAAAATCCATTTAGAAAATTGTTAGATTTGAATAATTCTGATTGGTACAGTTGCAGCTATTTACAGAAGGTAACTAAGGGCATTCTAAAATAGAAGGGATTATACAAATACGTGAATAACAACAGCGATTTTATTATTTTATATGTAATTGTGATCATGGGACATAAAAACAGGCTGCATTTGTTCTAAAGGTAGAAAGTAAACCTTGAGGATATTTGGTTCAATGGTGTCTGTGGATGACAGCATTTTTCTTCTCTTAGAAGTCATACAAACACAAGAAGAAGAAAGGAAAATGTTAACCTCTTTTGCCTTGATATTCTCTAAACTCCATAGACTTCATAGATATTTAAAAGGAAGGTCAAAGCTGAAATGGAGTTATAGTTGCCTGGAAGAAAAGAGAAGGAAGAGGGGAGATTGACAGCAGAAGGATAGTGTGACAGCAGAGAGCACCAGCAAAGACACATGTTCTGCAGGTGGGGTCTCATCCTCACATGCCGACCTCTACCTCTCGTTGACCGCATTCTCACCTACAGGTACCATTAAGAAAATCATACGTAGAATATGACTAAACAAAAAGGAGCCACCTAGTAAAATAATAATACTCTTTGATGAGGTGGGATTTATTGGAATGGTACAAAGGAATATATTGATATAGATCATTGTACTTATATTAAGGGGAAAAAATCATATCCATTATCTACAAGGAAAATTTGTCAAAATTCATCAATCATTGGGGCGCCTGGGTGGCTCGGTGGGTTAAGCCGCTGCCTTCGGCTCGGGTCATGATCTCAGGGTCCTGGGATCGAGTCCCACATCGGGCTCTCTGCTCAGCGGGGGGCCTGCTTCCCTCTCTCTCTGTGCCTGCCTCTCCATCTACTTGTGATTTCTCTCTGTCAAATAAATAAATTAAATCTTTAAAAAAAAATGCATCAATCATTCTTGATTTTTAAAAAAATACGGTCAGACCTGGTGATTCACAGACCTGTACCCCTGGGGATAAAAATATATGTTTATAAAAAATAAAAAATTAAAAAAAAATACGGTCAGTCTAAGAATACATGGATGCTTTTCTGATGTGGTTAAATATATCAGTTTTGACTCAAAACCTAATACCTGACAATTACTACAAACAAAACTTAGTGGGGTACCAGTCAATGAAAGTAGTCTACAAAAATCAGTACCTTCCATAAAATAGCTGGTTAGAAGACATAATGGTAGAGAAAAACATCAATTTAAAATGGCAACATACAAAAAATTAAAATATCCTAAAATAAACATTTCTTATCACCCTTATAAAGAAACATTTTACCATTCCTGAAAACCACATAGGACATCTAGAAATAATGACTGATTGAATAAGATGACACAGTAGCATAAAGATGGCAGATGTCATAAGACCACTATATATATACAACTTGATTCTAACAAGATCACCAGATTTGTAGAATCAGACATGTCTGTTCTGAAGTTCATGCACTGAATAAATAAATAGAAATTTCATGTGCAAGAAAAAACAAATTAGAAAATAAAAACATCAAAAAAGAAGATTAGAAGAGTTATGTAGGAATTAAGAGTGTGCTGTGGACATAGGAATTGATGATCAGATTTCTGAAAAAGAATGGAAATTACAGATAATAGATCCAAATACATTTGGGAATTCAACATATGAAAAAAGGCACCATCTCAAATCAGTGAAGAAAAAGATTATTCAATAAATAGGGTACTAGTCTTAAAAAAAAACGCTAAAACTAGAGTTGGATTGACATCTCAAGATATTCACCAATAAAAATTGCAAACAAATCAAAGTTTGTTGTTTTTTTTTTTTAAACTATGACTTAAGATCTATCAGTTATTAAATAAAAGGATAAATATAACCATATGAGAATAAAAACCTTCTGCATGGAAGTAAAAGTCAAAAGACCAATTATAAACCGGGAGATGTATTTCCAACTCCTGTAACAGACAAAGTACTAATTTCCCTCATATAAGAAGGGTGTCTGGAAATTTTAATTTTAAAGGAAAAGACCTTTAACCAGTAAAACTGATAGTCACTGACAAGGAAATACATGTGAAAATTGTTCAGTCTTATGTTAATCAAAGAAACACAAGTTAAAACTACATTGAGATGCTGTCCCGTCCCCACACCACCTATCAAGTTAGCAGAAATTCAGAATTTGATAACCCACTCTGCTGGCAGGACCATAAAGAAATGCATATTCTCATGCAATTCCGGATGGGGCATAAATGTGTACAAAATCCTTGCAAATCTATTTTTTAAAACTGTGAGAATTACAAAATATCAAATGCCTATGCCACTCTGAGAATGTAGAGAAATTCAACTCTTGGAATTTATTCCTCGAAATGATATAAAAAAGCTCATTATTGTATCTCTCTTTTTTTCCCCCAATACTAAGAATTGGGGGAAACTCAATGTCTGTAATTAGGGTAACGGTTAAGATATGGCCCTTCAACACAAATGAATATTATGTAACTGAAAAACAAAATAAACACAAAACAGTGTGGCTGTGAGCTGTTTTGGATAGACCTCCAAAATATACTGTTCAAAGAAAACTCAAGATGAGGAATATGTCTAATGGGCCTCCTTTTGTGTTAAAAAGGGAAAATAACATGTTCATATTTGCAGGTTTCCAATCCTGTCTCTACCGCTTATGTCTGGGTGAATCTGGGCAAGTTATGTATTATGTCTGGGCTTCAGTGGCATCAGCTAAAATAGAGATAATCGCTGCACCTAAAATGGTATTGGAAGTATTAAATGAGAAAAAATACACAAAAAGCCACTTAGCGAGACATTTGGTTCATAAATAAGTGTTCACAAAAGAGTAGTTATTAGAAAGGGCTCTGCCATCTCTACATAAACTTTAGGAAGTAGTGTTGACAGCCTAGCACCTACTAATATTTCTTATTTATTATATCTCACCCAGTGTGTTTATTTACATACATATTTTTAATATCTTATTAAAAAAATAGGCCAAAGTGCCTGAGGATTCAAAGAGGGTAACATTACGACTCAAACCTTAAGAGATACAGAACATTAAGACTTAATTGGAAATCAAGTACGTTTAAAAAAAAAAAAAACAACAAAAAAGTAAAATCCAATTTGTATAAAATTTAATTTGCACAGGTTCTCAGAGAAACAGCCACTGGATAGAGTGAATTCCACCTGTATCAAATCATCAGTCACCTTCAGTACCTAGGAAGATACCAAAACAGAGCATCTAGCAATCAATTTTCCATCTCTTCGTCAAGCCTGAGGAACTGGGTACAAACCAGCATGGTATTGTAAAGAGAAAATCATGTGGGCCAATTCAATTTCCTCCTATGACAGAATGACAGGTCACAGAGATAGGAGAAAAGCAATAGATGTAATCTACATGAGCCACAGCAAGTCTTTTGATTCTGTCCCACATGACCGTCTCATCAACGGGATCTGAAGCCTGGGTCTAAATCAGAGTCCGAGGGACTGATGACCCCTCCCACCCGCCTTGGGTCACCCAGCCCTAGCAGAGTGCTTGAGAGAACTCATGCAACTATCTACTTGGAGCCTGGAACATGTCAGGGGTGGCAGAGAATACAGAGGGAGTGGTGGATGGGGGAAATTAATGCAGACCCAGAGAGTGAGAGGGACAGAGAGAATAGTTGTTTGTTTCTAGGATTAGGGCACTCTATAGGTACAAACACCCAAGGAGAGAAACACGAGCCAGGGCAACATTGTTGATGGCTAGAAGCTTCTCATGGTTAGATCCTGCTGGAGGAGCAAATAAACCCCACTGTGAAATCTGTGATACACAGAAACTGTGGACAGAGGAGAGTGTCATGCAAGGTTACTTACTTACTCCTTTTGAGTGTGTGAGTTTATGAGTGTTTGGAGGAGGGGAGAGAAGTATTTTACTTGGGGGCTTTTATGTACAAACCAGTGGGTTAGAAAGAAGGCAGGGGTAGGGCTTGAACTGACGAGTCTGTTTTAGGAACATAGAGACATAGGAAAGTGTTTTAGACACTGGTGGGAGATGGACAATGATTATGGAACTGGAAAGGGGGAATGCATGTTCCAGTGGAGTCAAAAATTTGAATATGAAGGTAGACGCTAGGTAGACTAATTTCTCTTTTGGTAACTCTCCTAGCTCAGATTCTGTACTTACTGTAGAAATATGAAGAGGTGGGGGAATGTGGGTCACACTTATCTTTGATTTTAGTTTGGGCCCTAACACAGTAATCCTGTACCGGGAACTTTCTAGCATAAAGACAATGGTATTGAAAATCATGATCTTGTTCTTAACACAGTAAGGTAGATTATCTCATTAGCAAGTTGTTCATTTGTCATGTCAGTAACCACGTCCTCTTAATTGTGTTGTCAGTTCACTAAAATTAAAACAACAACAACAACAAACAATCCCCCATTCTGAACTCGTTCTTGGTTACTGCGTCATCATAATAGCTTGGTAATTTTATTACTACTCCAAGGCAGGCAATCTTTCTTTTGTAGACTACTGAGGAGGAAATTGTTAATGACATTAATAGGATGATAACGTGACACAGAACTCTGAGTAATATCTAATCTCTGTAGTTTTTCTAGAGAAGCAAGTACAGTTGCTAGGAAGAAAAACAGCACCATGATTTTATGGGATGCCCTGACACTTACTCCTGAGGTTGCTATGAAGATTAAATGAAATAATAGACACACACACACACACACACACACACACGTACACATACATACACATGGGCTGGGCATGTATTTTTTTTTTTAAAGATTTTATTTGTTTATTTGACAGAGAGAAATCACAAGTAGATGGAGAGGCAGGCAGAGAGAAAGAGAGGGAAGCAGGCTCCCTGCTGAGCAGAGAGCCCAATGCGGGACTCAATCCCAGGACCCTGAGATCATAACCTGAGCCGAAGGCAGCGGCTTAACCCACTGAGCCACCCAGGCGCCCCAAAGGCTGGGCATGTATTAATGGCTTGATACTATTGGGGTTTCTTTTAAGTTTAACTTAAATATTGGCTTACTATATTCTTTATATATATTACTGTTTGGTGGTGAAGGAAATAATAAGTTCTGAAAGACTGGACACAAAGGAAGAACTTGACATATTCATTCTTGATACTATTGAAATCAGAATCAATTAAGAGTTTTCATTACAATAGAAGCCTTTCTGATGACTTATAGCAGTGTCTGGAAAAAAATGCATTTTTATTAAATATTTGCTGATTTTTTAGAAGGGTCAAGGAAAAGATAATTTTGGAGATGGCATGAATAAACAGATGGCATGAATAAGTATATAACATTGACTCCTCTTCTCTCATGCAAGTTTATCTCAAACAATCCAAATAAAAACTAACTCCTGACAGCTCAGACTACAAAATTTTGATCCTACCTCCCCCCAGCCCTTGCTCTGAGAAACCTGGATCTGTGGGGAGAGGGACTATATCTGGTGCTATCTTGGACAGCTCTGATGGACAGCCTTCAGAGCATGAAGACTCTGCTAGTCTGAGGCCAGCATGGTATGTCTGCCCTTTAGAAGCAAACACATATTAGTGTTTATATCACATACATCATTAGAGTATTCTTTTTATTTTATTTATTTATTTATTTTAAAGATTTTATTTATTTATTTGACAGAGAGAGAGATCACAAGTAGGCAGAGAGGCAGGCAGAGAGAGAGAGAAGCAGGCTCCCCGCTGAGCAAAGAGCCCCATGTGGGGCTCGATCCCGGGACACTGAGATCATGACCTGAGCCAAAGGCAGCGGCTTAATCCACTGAGCCACCCAGGCACCCCTAGAGTATTCTTTTTAAAGAAAGATAAGGGGAGAGGGGAAGGGCTTTTTATAATAGGTAAACATAAAAACAAACACAAGATCTGCTTCATTCTTACCCCAAGCTTTCTGTTGCTCTGAGGATTCTAGTATCATTGGTGAATCAGAAGAATCATAGCATTTTAGCCAACAGGACATTTTTAGGTTGAATCGAAAGTTCCTAAAATGTGAAATTTGGTATTATTATATCACACGTTGAAGCCAAAGTTTCCATGGTGTGAGGAGCCTCGGGTCTTGCAAGTGCAGGGAGAAGATGCTGTGAAAGACATCAGGGTAGCTGAGCTGGGATGGGGATGGGAATGGGAATAGTGCACATGGGAGTGTCTAGGGCTATAGAGGGACCAGAGACAATAGATGATGCAGGAGGGTCGTGGGAGGAAGGGAGTGTCAGATGCCTGCCTGAGCAGTTTTGGAGAATAGGATTCTAGGAGATGGATTAGGCAGCTGTTAACATTTAAAACCACTAATGTTCATAAGCATCTCTGAAGCTCTGGGATAGATGGGCACTGAGGAATAAAGGTTATCCATTGTTCAGTCAGGGAGGTAAGCAGAATATTCCCCTCAACCCCCTTTCTACAAATGCTATTCTGGAAGCATGACAAGTCCCCAGGGAACCAGTGAAAGATGAGGTGGCCACCTGGCCGGACAGTCTAGACTAGAGTGGCTTTACTTTGGCTAAAACAGGAATGTCTGGGGAGTGCTAAATCCCACAGGCAATATCCAGTAGACTTTCTTTTTATCTGTCACTCCTCACATGGTTCTGAGGGAGGGTATGGCTCACCAGGTGACCTCAGACAAAAAGGACAGAATTCCAGTCAGGCCCTCTCCTGACTTCCACACTGAACAAAACAAGGACAAAAGCTTTGTCTGAAGAAAGCAAGGACCTGGGAGACACGGCTAGCCTCATCACCCCTCTTTGATCTGACTCAAATGGGGATAAATCTGAGATGTTGGTCCTTAAACTTTCGCACTCCTGCTTTGGCCTCTAATGGGGTCTCCCAACAGCTCTCTTGATCTTCCTCTTTGTTTTTTGTTCCTGTGTTCAGTGTCTTCTGTCCCTTCTTTGCTGGGAAGATGTGTTTTCCTCTGCATTATCCTTAGAGTTTGAAAATGGAAAGAAAGAAGCTCTTTTTCTTCTCCGTTCAGTTCAGTGTGTTAGCATGTTTCTTAGTATGAAGTGGCCAAGAAAACAAAGAGTTCCTTTGTTTGGTAATTTCACAGACCTAATTAAAAAAAATTAAAAACATATTAAAAGTGAGATTCATTTTAACTTAATGTCAAACCCTGAATCATAATTGTCATATGTTGAAAACTTGGTATGAACAATAAAATTAAAGGAACAATAAACTATATAAAAATTAGCTAGATGTGGGATGCTTGTTTATTGTTTTTCATGTCAAGTCTTTTCAATTCACTTGCTTAAGCATTGATGGAACTGAGCTTTCAAAACTGGTAGCATTTTGTTGAATCTTTTTGGCAAGTTTCAGGTTTCTAGCACATCATGTTTATTCCAAATGGCCATATCTTGTATCATTTTATAACTTTTTTTATCTACTAACTTTAATATTTTTCATGCCAAATATCACCCTCTCTGGACTCTTAAATGTCATTCAAAAAATTTCATATTTTCCAGAAAGCATTATTTTTTCTTTCTCCCTTTAGTACTCTGAAAACACTGTGGGCAGATCAGATTGGTATTTGACAAATGAATCAACTGAGGCACAGGGAAGTTCAATGACTCTAAGAGCTACACATGATGGTGGCAGAGATGTCTCTCATGTCTTGCCTGTTTTTCTCGATCTCTAGATCATCTTGTGATTTCTTGATAAGGTGCTCATGTAAATCCCCTTGCCACCTTCAAGATTGTTCAAATCAACTCCACTGTTTCCAGTGTTGGACCCAGGTTGGTGGTCCTTCTTTTTGGAAAAAGAGCAGATTGTGTAGTATCATATGGGAGCATCCCAAACCTGCAGTAGCACCCCCATTAGCCAGTGGTGGGGGTGAGACTCTCTCCCAAGTTTCTGTGAATGACTTAGTGCTTTTTCATATAGTGCCAGGACTTTATGATCTTAACAGTTTTGTGTGGCATAATTCAATTAAAGGTCTTAATATTTAATGTGTATACCATTTGACCCAGCAATTTGATTTCTAGGAATTTACCTTAAGGAAATAAGACAGATAATGAGTGAAAGATGTATATACCAAAAAAAAAAAAAAAAAAGGTGCATTGATAAGGATATTTATGATAAAAAATAATTGGAAATTAACTAACGGTCCATCTCAGGAAATTGGTTGGGTGTTTTATGGTCAATCCACACACTGTGATGTGGTACATTTTTTTAACATGGTCTATAGAGTTTGATTTATCTATAGGGAAAGATCTCCATAATATTTTTGTAAAACCAAAAAAAAAAAAAAAGCCACTAACATTATGAAACATTATGATATAATTAGAATATATAAAATTTGCAAGTACTGATGATACTTGTATCTGGGCAATAGAATCATGAGTGATTTAAATGTTCTTCCAATAATTTTTAGAATGTCATTTACAGTGAACAGTATGGTCTTCATGATCATGGAGAAGGACAAGAAATGAGGCAGAATGCTTTTTGTTTTTTGTTTTACTTTGAACAGCTGCATGGTGTATTTCCAACTCTCTTAATAGGAGTGGTGTGAATAAAGGATATTTGGTATTCTTAAAGTGTTAAAAAATAAGGCTATTTAATTGACTCCTGTGTAGACAGAGATCCATTTACTTTGTTCTATCCATGAGACTTGGGATGGGGGCACCTAACATAAGTGCCACATTATGATAATGAGGCTGCTTGTATATAAAGACATTACCTAGCAAAAATTCGAAATGACTTTTCCCCTGACATGACTAATGATATTGCTGTTAATTAAGTGACTTGTTTGGAGGGATAGAATAATTGTGAAATATTTTCAGTACATTCTTGTCTTTGAAGAGGAATGAGTTCCCTTAGTAATAGTGCATATTTATAGAATGAATAGTACATAAAACAAATTAGAGGATGAAGCACTGTACTCCAAGCACTATTTTCATCTTTAATAAGACAGTTTCAGCGCCCTGGAAAATATTTATACCTGAGGCCTTGCTCTTAGAAATGTGCACTTGAGAGATTCACAGCAAGGTGGTCTCTGGGAGAGATAAGGAATAGCACACAGGTCTGGAGAAAGCCATTCCCAAATTCTCTCATAGATTGGAAGTAATAACAGTAAGTTCTTTAATAATAGCAGTGTTTTGTTTTGTTTTGTTTTGTTTTCTTAAAAGTCATACTTGGTGATCTAGTACCGGAAAGGAGAATCACCTCAAGGCCTAAACTAGTCTGCTGAATCTACTGGGGACCAAGTCTAATGATATTTATCTTATTGACAGTTTATCTTACTGACAAAGGAAATTCACTTATGTTTAAAAAAAAAATCAGTGAGGCGAAGACAAATTGTGCTGAGCCTTTCTGACCACTTTCATCTGGTATCTTTTCTTCTTAGAGGAGGGATGACAAGACTTCTAAAGGGTCTATTATAAGCAATTCAACAATGTGTTGGGAAGGATCCTGAGGTCAGTTTTAGTCTCTGTGGGGGAAATTAATGATATCCGCCATAGTTAAGTGTGGGAGAGCAACAGCGCCCATATGACCTATTCGTCAAGTCAGATCAAAGAAAACTCATTTTATAAATAATAGCTTTATGGGGTTAGAGGAATTTGGGACATGTCATATAAGTTTTTGAATGTTCCAGGCATAAGCTGTTGACTTCATTGGCCTCATCTTCTCTTTGACTAAAATCCTCATTTATAGAACTTTAAGGACAGTGAAATGTCCAGAAGCTTTGGATAAATCTGGATCAGTTGGATGTGGGGCTCGAGGCTTTGAAGTCTATGGTTTGTTCTGTAGAAACCCAAGAAACTCACTCTGTAGTCCAGTTCTCTGACAAACGTTTGAAACTAGAGCCTTCTTGGGCTGAATATACAGCTCCCCACAGGCAATGGAACTGATTTCTTATGACCTCTCTGAAAGATAAGCTGATGGCTTTGTTGGTGCTTTAATATTAGTAAACATAATGTACCACATTATCTCATCTAATCCCCAAGGCACTCTTAGATGATTGAGATGGACTTCTTGTCATATAGAGGAATGGAAGCCTAGAGAAATGAATACGTGGTCACATAGGCGGTCAATCAGAGAAGCCAGATGCAAACTCATTTTTTCCCCATTCCCTATTCTGACACTCATGAGAAAGATGATGAAATAAGTTGTTCCCAATATTTCAAAAGCAGTAGTACTTTATTTACGTGACTCTCAAAGTCACAGTGTTTTCATAAGTGCTGAGCAGAATTTCATATACCAACCAGCATGTGTGTGTGTGTATATGTACGTATGTGAGAGAGAGAGAGAGCGAGCACGCACACACAAGCCAGCACATAAGTACTCCCGTATTTGAATGGAAGGATAAAGGTAGCAAATAAGAAAAGCTACTGCCCCAGCCATAAAAAAATACTTTAATTAGCAATAATCGCGCCTCGGATAAACCTCATTGGCTACGATACTGCCACTTTAAATAGGTATGCCTTTGACATAACCCCAGAGGCTTGTTCAGAAGGAACAGCATTACTGGCTCCATTTACAACCTGTGAAGAGGACATTTATTATTGATAATTTTTTTTAAATAGGTAGTAAGGGAAAGACTGATATATTAGTAGGTATTTTAAACCATTTTTGGAGAACGCATGGTGTGTTCTAATAAGATAGGGAAAGAAGGTAATCACATACTTTTCACAGAGTGGATGCCCAAATTTGTTTTATTTATTTATTTTTGTTTGTTTTTTGAACTGCATGTTTTGCTGTGTAATGCAAAGGGCATCACTTTGCAAAATATTTGCATTTATGGGTATGCAAATGGTGCTTTTACAAGGAAAATCAAATGCTAAATGCATGCTGAATGCTGATTAGTAAAGATATTCACGATTTTATGATGGAAATAACCATCTAAAATACATCCCTTTCTAAAAAATATATACATGTTAAAATCATTTCATTGTCTACTGATTACAAAAGTCAGCCAGTTTGGGCTTGAGACATGGAAAGGGCAAAACCCTAGGTCTTCCCCTCCCTTATGTGGAGTTGTCCCCCCACTAACCTGCAGACTGAGGTGCATCCTGTCCTGGGATCCCCTCAGATTCTTCATAGCCTTCAAACGCTGGGCCATAACATTTCCTGAATATCAACCCCACAAGACTGTGAGCTCTCTGAAGACAGGAACTATTTCTTGCTCATCTTTTTTTTTTTTTCTTCAGCTTTAGAAAAAGAGGAAAGTGTGCTTACATGTGTGTGTAAAATAATAAATCTATCTCTCTATATATAGATAGATATAGATATAATATAGATAAGAAATCATTTTTTGTCACCTGTGTAAAAAGATCAAGCATCTTTGCTCTATATCAAGGTTGTCGAAGACTCTGCCCATGGCTTGATCTAGCCTCTAATGAAGGATGTCTGGTATTGGGGGAGGGGGTTTTGATGCTAATTACAGTACAGTCAAGCTATGGGAAAGGCACCCTGTGTTAGGGGAGGGGTTGAGAAGGGGGCATCTTTCTCGGGCTGAATCAGCAATCAGGAGGAGGACAGCTATGATGTAGTGAAACAAATTGTATATCCGTATCACGTAATTATAGTTATCATTTAATCTAGACTTTTAGAAGTTTTGGCTGACCTCTGAATCTTGGCTAACTTTGAGCCTGCAGCACGTTTGCATTTTATGCCCCAGTTACAAACCCTGTTGGTGCTGGCTTGAGCATTCTACTGTCCATCCTTGGAGTTCTTTTGCATTTGGGAATTTTTTTTTTTTCCTAAGCGTCCTGATGGAACTCAGTGTACAAATATTTAAAAGAAAACTGGACCCAGTTCTGGGCAGATTTCATACTTATTCTGCTTACTATTTCTCCTAAATGAATTACCCCCAACACCTAATGATACAGAACTAGAGCCGTTTTATTTGGCTCATGATTTTCAAAGTAAAGGGTTTGAAAAGGGCTCAACTGGGCATTTCTCATCTGCGATTTCTCCTAAGGTCCCAGGCAGTTGCCATCTGACACTATAGCTAATTGAAGACTGGACACCCAAAATGATTATTTCCTATGGGTGGTGCTTTATCCATCTGTCAGCTGGGAGTTTGGGAAGACTGTCCACCAGAGCACCAACATGGTCCCTCCAGGGCCCCCCCTGGTGTCAGGGTCCTTGGACTTTGTAAACTGTGGGTGACTTCCACTGGAGCGGGCAGCCCAAGAGGTCCAGGCAGAACCTGCATCACCTTTTATGACTCAGCCTTGCACATAGAGCAGAGTCCCTTCTGCCAAAGCTATTGGTCATAGCTATCATAAGGGTACCCAAGAGAACCTTATCAATGGGAAAACTTTTTTTTTTTTTAAGTAGGAGGCATTTTTTTTTTTTTTTTAAGATTTCATTCATTTATTTGACAGACAGAGATCACAAGTAGGCAGAGAGGCAGGTAGAGAGAGAGGAGTAAGCAGGCCCCCCACTGAGCAGAGATCCAGACACGGGGCTCGATCCCAGGACCCTGGGACCATGACCTGAGCCGGAGACTGAGGCTTTGACCCACTGAGCCACCCAGGCACTCCAGGAGACATGTTTTAAAACAATAACAATCTCCCTTGATCTGTTATCCCTACAATTTTTTTTCAGTTGTAATAGCTTTTTACTGGGTTTTTTTTTGTTGTTTGTTTCTCCATTTTTTTTTTCTGAAGCTTCCCCCACATATCTAAAGGGGTAAATATATTAATGTTTTATTTAACAAATGTAAATTAAATGTCCATGAGGATTTTGCAAGAAACTCACCACACCCAATTAAATAATTGAGCAAACCTGCAAGCTCTTATCAGATCATCAGTGATGACTGTTTCAATGAAGAGCACTTTTTGCCAGTCCCACATCATAAACTCTGCAATCTCAAATTGTTTCCATCTCCTGAATCCGTGATACCATTCTTTTTTCCTGAATTTGTCCAGAATAGCTCTGCCATGTTCTAGAATAGCGACAAAGAGGCACAGTACAGATTTCACTCTGAGTTGCGCCATCTGGATCAGGGGCTTAGAAATATATCCTAGTGAAATTTCATGAAAGTGGGCCATTGGAAAAAAATGTGTATTGTTAATCTTTGAGGAAACAATAGAATGGAAATAAAGATGGCATATTTTTTCAGCGTAATGAACCTCGACAGCTTCCATTGTGGCTGCCGGAGCGGGTTTGATTGCCAGTTGTTAAATGAGCCTGCATCCCGAAAAGTGGGAGTAGATCACTCAGAGAAGCAGACAGATGATGTTTGCTTTAAAGAGAGAGATTAAACCATTGCAAATATCATTAAGGACAGTTGCACAAAGACCAGTGTTCTGCTGCTTCCCGGGGCAGCAGGATGAATCTGCACCTTCCTCCCCAGTCTTGTTTGCAGATGAGTTTTCCAGAGTAGGATGGTTTCCGAAGAGGGCCCTCATCCACAAGTATAAAGACAGTGATAACAAATGGAACACTTGGGAGCCACTGGGGAAGTTGCTGAGAAGCTGTGCCATGCCTTCCCTGCCTCCTCTCTGATTTTTGGATTAGCCTTGACTCTATCACTTGTTTCTAGAAGATATTCTGGTCCCTTGACCAGAAGAAGTTAAATGTCCCAAAATGCCTTAAGCAAGTCACTCAAACTCTCAAGATACATGTGTCTTCACTCACAGGAAAAAGAAGTCACAAGGACTCTCTAGGTTCTTAGCAAGATGAAACCTAATACGCAGTACAGTTGGAAAGAAGATAAAGGATAAGTACCCCCGAAAAGCTCGTCCCTCCTGCCTATGTCCAGTTTGCCACATTAAAATCACAGATAGGTTAGAGAGGAGGAATTCAGACTTTTTACTTTTTACCCTGTGTTGAGACAAAATCCTACAAAACAGCTTAAAGAGTTGCTCTAACAGAGCACAGGAGACCATTCAGACCCATCCATGCCTCAGCAACCGAGGTCTAGAACCTGTGTTCCAAAAGTCCCAAAGAAACTGCTCTCATAGTTTTATCAGTGGAGCAATTCCATAGCAGCTGCACTTTTTACTGAATGAACATTTTTTTAAATTTATTTTTTTAAGATTTTATTTATTTATTTGACAGAGAGAGATCACAAGCAGGCAGAGAGGCAGGCAGAGAGGGGGAAGCAGGCTCCCTGCTGAGCAGAGAACCCGATGTGGGACTCGATCCCAGGACCCTGAGACCATGACCTGAACTGAAGGCAGAGGCTTAACCCGCTGAGCCACCCAGGCTCCCCTGAATGAACATTTTTTTAAAGAAACTTCGTGTAATTGCTAGTCCTTATGACCCACCTTATTTATCAGTATCATTTTATTTAAACACACACACATATACATGTAGTGGAATACTATTCAGCTGTTAAAAAGGAAATTTTGTAGTGTGTGTGATAACATGGATGAAACTTGGGGACATTATGCTAAGTGAAATATGCCAGTCACAGAAATACAAAGACTATGTAAGTACCCTTATAATATGAGGAAACTTAAATAGTCAGATTCATTGATTCAGAGAGTGGAATAGTGGTTTTCAAGGGCTGGTGGTGAGCAGTTGTTTATCAGTGGGCATAAAGTTTCAGTTGAATAAGGTAAGTTCTAGAGATCTTTTGTAAAATATCATACCTAGAGTCAAAAATCTTGTATGTTTAAACATTTGCTGAGTGGTTAGACCTCATAGTAAATATTCTTATGCAATAAAATAAAATTAAAAAGAAAGAGTGATGATTTGCTCAGGTTAGGAGGTATAGTAGGGATTTAAATGTAGGTCCTCTTGGCTTTGAAATATCAAACTCCTGAACTCTGGGGAGAAATGAAGGGAAGAAACTTGTCAGACCTATGATGGTGCTGAGAGCACAGATGACCTGCCTCTACTCCCAACTCTGCCACTCCCGGCTCTGTGAGGGAGACAAGCCACTTCACCTCTGGTTTCATTTCAATTTTTAATCCTTTAGATTTGCTTCAGTTTACATATTTAATGAAAGTATCTTTTAATGTTGTATGGTTTTTTTTTTTTTGAAGATTTGAGAGCAAAAGTGTATGTGTGTGTGTGTGTGTGTGTGTGTGTAGCGGGAAGGGGAAAGGGCAGGGGCAGAGGCAGAGAGAGTCTCAAGCGGACTCTGCCCTGGGCAGAGCCCTATACGGCTCAATCTCATGACCCTGAGATCATGAGCTGAGCTTAAATCCAGAGCCAGCTACTCAACCGACTGAGCCACCCAGGTGCCCCTTAATGTTGTATATTTTAAATTTTTTTTTTTTTTTGGTCAGAGAGAGTGAGCACAGGCAGACAGAGAGGCAGGCAGAGGCAGAGGGAGAAGCAGGCTTCCTGCTGAGCAAGGAGCCCGATGAGGGACTCGATCCCAGGACGCTGGGATCATGACCTGAGCCGAAGGCAGCTGCTTAACCAGCTGAGCCACCCAGGCGTCCTACCACGTTTTTAGTAATTTTGATAGAGGAGTCACGTACCATATAATTCACCCTTTGAAAGTACAGATCATTGTTCTTTGTGTACACCCAGAGTTGTGCAACCACAACCACTGCCCAGTGTTATAATCATCCCTCCAAAAGGAACTCCATAGCTACTACGAGTCACACCTTGTTCTTCCCTTCCCCCCAACCTGTGACAATCACTACTCTATTTTCTGTAGATTAGTCTTCGTGCCTTTGCCTTTTCTGGGCATATCCTATAAATACAGTCATTTGCTATGTGGCCTTTTGCGTCGAGCTTCTCTCACTTACCTGTCGTACTTCTTCACCTCTGTTTCCCATCTATGAAATGGGGATAAAGACAACTGCCTTGAAAGATTGTTGTAGAGATCATTTACACACCAAAAAAATTAACATAATCTCAGGAAATAAGAAGTCTAAGAAATGACAGTTCTTTAGTCAGGACAATAATAATAACTAGGTTAATAAAAATGATTATGAGAAAGGCTAGTAACAAGGTCTGGGTATCAAAAGGAATGGCAGCCCTGGGGGGAGATGCTATAAGCCTACATTATCCAACACAAGTAGCCTCTAGATACATGTATCTTTTCAAAATTAAAATTTTAAATGAAATCAGAAGCTCCTGGGTGGCTCAGTCGCTTGAACAGCCAACTCTGGATTTCAGCTCAGGTCACGATCTCTTGTCTCTCTCCCTCTGCCCCCTCCCCTCTTGTCACATGTGCTTCCACTCTCTCTCACTCTCTCTCTTTCAAATAAATAAATAAAATTTAAAAAAAAATTTTCAATGAAATCAAATTTTAAAATTTGTTCTGTAGTCACATTAACTACGTATCAACGGGTATTCCATACTCACATGCTACTATGTTGGACAGCACAGAATAGAACATTTCCATATGACTGCAATTTACATAGGAGATCACTGCTATAGACAAAACCTAACAAGTGAATTTCTAGTCTTTGGGAATGAGAGATTCATCACTTGTGATTCTTTAAGTATTAATCGAGAAGGCAGTCCCGGAAATGCTCAGTTTGCTGACTCTGTTGGCAATCAGCAAGCCTTCCCTCATTGAATGTTCTTCAGTGTGTGCAGACAGAGAGCAGCACTGGCCCAGTGTCTCCCTGTAGCCTTCCTGAATGAAGGGAAAATGCAATGCAGTTGGGACTTTTTGAAAGAACACCACAGACCTATCCATTTCACCTTAAAGGTCGGTGATAAGCAGAATTGCTACCCACAAGGGAAACCTTCAGGGTAGGGAATCCTGGACCCATCTGGAACAGGGGAAGTTTATCAAGAGGAAGAGCCTGAAAGGTGGTTTAAAGGTTATGTGAGCACAACTAGAAGACCATACTCAAGGTGAAATCTGAAGGGTAGGCGACAGGCACAAGTGAGAGCATGAACAGTCGTGCAATCCTATCAGTTTGTTACAGAGACATTTTCCTTACTCTCTTTTTATGTCACCAATGTAAGTGAGCCATTGAGGATTTGGGAGGCCTTTATGGTTGTGTTTTATGCCACTCCGTTGTGAGCAGGGCTCTATTTTATGACTGAAGAGGAGGCTACCATGAGTCACTGTGACAAATAGTGGTTTAAGGAGGGTTGTAAAGAAAGTAGGGAGATCAGATTCAATACATTAAAAAAAAAAAGAACATTCAGTTAAATTTTGAATTTCATGTAAACTATAATTTTTAATATAATCATGTACCATGTAATATTTGATATATACTAAAATATTTATTTACTTTTTATCTGAATCTCAGATTTAACTGGGAGACTTGTGTTGTATGTGACTACCTTAAGAGCAAGTAGAAGATTTGCTGGTAAGGGAAAGCACATCTGGAGAAGTAGGAAGGAAGGGGCAATGACAATGAACAAGAAAAATTCAACTTAATTGATTAATTTAACTTAATTGATATAAATGAATTAGGTTAACACCATTGTGGGGCAGACTTGATTACAACCAAAGCCAGAAAACTCAGTCCAACGAATTGAGTGCCTCTTTTGCACCAAGTATATGATGTCATACACTGAGAAACCCGGGTTAAGAAGACAGAGTCACTGCCCCAGAGTAACTTGCTCTCTCGTGGAAGAATCAGATATGCAATTTGATACTAGAAAGAAAATGTTAGAAGCAAAATCTACAGTAATGTGCAGTACTGATACAGAGCAGAGTCATTAGTTCTGCCTGTGAGTTCAGAGAGAACTCTTGGAGGGAAGCAATGCCTGAGGAATGAAAACAAAGCACAGAGCCGTTTATGAAGGGGGCGGGTGTGATCACAAGCTTGGCCAGCGGTAGGAATCTGGGATGCATATAAGCGGGAAGGTGACTTGAGATCTGGTTAAAAGATGGTCTGGAATCACGTCTTTAGGCCTATCCTCTAAAGGTTATGGGGAGTCAGGCCAGCAGGGGAGAAGCAAGATCTAATCTGCAATTTAGGAAATGATAATAGAAATTTAAATGGCAATAGATTTAAAAATACATGAGAAAATAGAGGGCTAAATTTGGTAAATTGTTTCTTGGTTTTTCTTTTAAATGATCTCATTTGGGGCCAGTTTATGGGTCATTCAGAAGGGAAACAATCAAGAGTAACCAGAGAAGAACTTGGCCTTGAGGTCAGATGATGCTGGGATGGAACCCTGGCTCTTTTGCCCTGGAGATGTCAGTTGACATCAGTCTGCATCTGACAGCTGGGGGAGAAGGGCCCACCTCCTGGAGATTTCAGAGTTTTAAAGTGATATGCGTATCAAAAGTTTAGCATAAAATGTTTCACAGTGCTTAAACAATAAACATTGTCACAAGTTTTGATAAAAATAATGTAATCTTTTTTTTACACTTTTACCTGTAGCTCTTGTGCCTAATCGGCTAATTTAGGAACTCTAGCCCCTTTGGAAATTCCAGACTCACAACTTTTTCTAGAAGGCAAGGGCCCTGGGCACACATGTTCCCATTTGGAGCCCTTCTGACAGTGCTCTTTCCCAAGGAGTAGGTTCTGGAATGCCCTTTCTTTGACATCATGGAGACTTTCTGGCTTCCTCCCACTGGGGGCACTGCTATAGTGTTCATTCGCTAAGGGCTGCATCATTGTCTTTGTCATTGTCCTGTCCTTAGTATGTTCCAAAGTTTAATGAAGTTGCTCTTTCTGAATTCTTTCTCCTTTTCTGTTCTTTGTGTACATGAGAGAGTTTAGCAGGAAAAAAAAAAAAAAATGCCATCTTCATAATCACCCCTTCCCACCAAAGACCACGGCTGGACTGGGTTTTGGCTTGTTGCTTCAACCTGACATGTCCCAAGAGGCTGTTCGTTGCCTGTTATAAGGAGAGATTCTTTCCCTGTTGTATCCTTCTCCTCCTCCTGCCCAAACTATGAAATAGAGTAGGGATTATGAATAAAATAAGACTTTTCTTTATAAGTTGATGCTGCCCGTACAAATTGCTATAGCGATGTTCTGAGTATTACCACAAAGGTCATGTGGGGATAGAGGGAGCCTGAATAAAGTCTTTACAATCTGATTTAAATCTTCATACCGCCTTCCTAAGCTGTGAAGTCATAAAATATTCACGACAAGGTGAAGTTAACACCAAGTCTGAGTATGAACAGGGTTGCTCTGTGTTTCCCTCCCTCATCTAGGCAGGGACGGTTTAGAGAGCTGACAGGCTCAGGGTGCCTTCTGTCCAGCTGACCAGTAAATCACAGACACAGGGGGCTCATCATTTTTCTCTTGCAGCCTGTTTACCAAGTCAGCCCAGCACATGGCCTTTACATTGTGTTCCTTGCTACCAGACCTGGATGTGCCATCTGCTGAGCTCTCAGGCTCTAGCTGCACAGTTCATGGGTAGATAACAAGTTCGTAAAGAGAGGCTGCATCCTGAGCAGAGATAAACAGAACCCCTGGAGGGGAGACGCCCAACATGGGTTCACCAATCACAAAAGCTCTGATGAGCACAGGCTGTGGACCTAAGCCCTTACTAACTAGAAAACTTGATAAAAACTCCTCATAGGGGGCGCCTGGGTGGCTCAGTGGATTAGGCCGCTGCCTTCGGCTCAGGTCATGATCTCAGGGTCCTGGGATCGAGTCCCGCATCAGGCTCTCTGCTGAGCAGAGAGCCC